>NW_027507758.1:207539290-207661790 GCF_037356315.1 Lithobates pipiens
TCCATCAAGGTCATCTCACTCTTTAAATCACGATGGGATGAGGGTCCCCCTCAGGAAGGTATCCTCCTCTCGATTGACCTACGCAAAGCATTTGATTCTATAGACTGGGCTTACCTGTCTGATGTCCTCAGAAGATGGGGTTTTGGCCCGCGTTTTCTAAACTTAATCAAATATCTTTACTCAAACCCTTCAGCCCAGGTGTGTTTGATGGGTAGATACTCTGCGCTACGCAAGTAGGGGTAACAGAAAGGGATGCCCACTCTCCCCCTCCTTTTTGCTATTGAAACCCTGGCCATCGCTATTAGAACGAACCCTGACATTAGAGGAGTCGCTTGCAGAGACCAGGAATGCAAATGTGCTTTATATGCCGATGAGCTCCTCCTATATATCACTTCTCTAATCTCCATTCCAATGATTTACAAAGTGTTAAGAAATTTTAGTGAGATCTCTGGACTTAAGGTGAATATGAATAAATCATTAGTACTAAATGTAAACATCTCACCTGACCGGCTTACACAACTCGCTAACAATTATAATAATATATATATATATATATATATATATATATATATATATATAGCAACAAATTGCTTTCCTGTACAAAGTCATGAAGAAAATACACCAAATACACAAAGGATCACACCTGATTTGTGGGGATTTTAATGCTATTGTGGACCATAAGCTGGACTCCACCACAAAGACACAAACCCATCCCACGCTGAAACCCGCTCTACACAACAAAGACCTATACGACATACGGTGTTGCCTTGATCCTACAGAGAAGGATTATACTTCTTACTCAGCTCTCCATAAGATTTACACACAAAGTGACCTTTTTGTGTCTCACCTACAAATGTTGTCTAGAGTGTCCGCAGCAAACATCTACTCTATTCTTTGGTCGGACCATGCTTCCATTTCAATATCTGTTGCAGAACCAAATGCCTTAAGGCCTACTTACATGTGGCTTAATAATGTAAACTTTTTTTTTTTTTTCCAGGCTAAGCTAAGCCAGCTAAAAAGGAACTTAAAAGGGGGAAAAAAAAAAAAAATAAAATAATAATAATAATAAATAATAATATCACAGTATCCTTTTCTTCAATCTGGTGTGCACACAAGGCCTTTATTAGAGGCCTATTGATACAAATGGCAGCCAAGGAAATAGGCTTAGACTTCATACTATGTCTGATTTGATGTTACAAATTCAACGGCTTGAATCTCAACATAAATTTACCTTGGCAGAGCCCTATTAGAACCAAACCATGAGAGAACCCTGAGGGGATTTAAAGTTTTAAACTACTCCCAGGGCAAAAGAGCAGAAACACTTCTAGCCAATTTTCTCAAAGACAAATTACCGTATTTATCGGCGTATAACATGCACCCCAAGTTTAGGAAGGAAATTTAAGGGGAAAAAAAATGTAAATTTAAATGCCCATCAACGCAGCCTTGTCAGTGTCCATCTGAAGCCTTGTCAGTGTCCGTCATTGCAGCCTTGTGCATCTTGTCAGCTTTTATTTTCAAAAATGGTGCCGCCGAGATGTCCTGTGTATCTTGGCGGCGCCCGGTAGTTCTCGGCCGCCTTCAGCCCTTCTCGGCGGGTTTCGGCCGACGAGAGGGTCCGAAAGCCGCCGAGAACAGCCGAAAGGCACGAGAAGGGCCGAAGGCGGCTGAAAGAAAAAAAACTGCTCAGAAATCATGGAAGATCGGCGTAGAACACGCACCCACGATTTTCCCCTGATTTTAAGGGGGAAAAAGTGTGTTATATGCCGATAAATACGGTAAACACAAATTAGCTTCCTTTACTGATCCTGAAAACCAAACCAAAGTACTCCACCCCGAGCACATTGCCAAAGCCTTCTGTAAATACTATAAGGACCTTTATAATTTAGCCAATGACCCATCAACCCCTCAACCATTTGAGTCACTAATATCTAACTTTTTAGATTCTGCAACTCTTCCAAAAGGTATCTAGAGAGGAACTCAAAGTTTTGAACTAGCCAATTAGAGATGAGATTCTAGCCATCATAAAAACCACTACCAAAGGGGCGCATGTGCGGGGGAACTGAGATGGCCGCGTAACCTTGGTGCCCTGCACCATCCCAAACCAGTAGCGTCTATAGCACCTGTTTCAGGCACCACCGCAAAGCTACCGAAAGGGCATCATCCCCCCGTCACACTGCGGATTCGTCCTGTATGCACGGATCGGGTGCTAGGCGCAATTTGGAGCCCAAGTTTGTCATCCCCACCCCGCCCGGGTGTATTAAGATGGCCACCGCAGTTGCAGCGTCTTCTCAGCCTCAGGCCCCAACCTCTGAAACGACACCAGAACACAGGCACGTCCTGACCCCAGCCCATCTGACATTCCCCCCTGGTTTACAGGGGTATGGTCAACAACCATATACCCCCTCTCTGGCCTCCACGGAATCCCTCCTCAGCCACACTCTCAGGGAGCAGGCCTACTCCCAGTCTGGCCTTACTGTCCCCACACATGAATCTCTCCTCATGGAGCCATAGACTCGGACCACCCATTCAATGCAGCAGACTTATACCTCAAGCAGTCTACCCTCTTGGAAATCGGCCTTGCATCCACAGCAGCCAAAATAACCGGAGAAATTAAGGCTGACCTCCAAAACATAGGCTCCAGGATGGACGCTCGCTTAAGTAAGCTAGACCAGACAACAGCAGTGACGCACCAAAACTCTGATCTCATTCATACCCCTCCATGACCAACTGGATGTGGCTCTCTCCCGCATAGATGACCTGGAAAATAGGTCCCGGAGGTATAACTTCAGGATCAGAGGACTACCTGAATCAATTCAGGATGTGGAGACAACAACACAGGACCTTATGAAATCTGATTCCCAACATACCGCCATCCCGCCTGGAACTAGACAGAGCGAACAGGGCGCTAGATCACCCCAGAAAAGATGGTTCCCCAAGGGAAATCATTGCAAAGCCCCACTTCTATGCGGTCAAGGAAGCATTCATGAAACAAGCCCGCACAATGGCACAAGTGATTTGCCAAGGACACCCAATACAGATATTTGTGTATCTCTCTCCCTCTACCATACAACGGAGGCGGACCCTAAAACAGTTATTAAATGCTCTGACCCAGAAAGATCAAATACAAATGTGCCTTTCCCTCTGCAGTAAAATGTACCTACAAAAGGCCAAAACCAGGCGTTCTCCAGCTCTGCAGCAGGTGAAAAGTTGCTCCTTCACTTGAAGATCATTTCTCAGGAGAAAGACATGGACTCGTCAACTACATCAACGGGTGAACGTAAACGTAAACGACCCCCTCCTAACAGCCCACAAGATCCTCTGGAACAAATCCAAGACCCGAAGATAGTCGCACAAAGGCCCTCCCTGATTACTTACAGAGAGCTTGTTAGGCCCTTGAATTGCACAATGCTCCCACATCCATTTTTCTCTCTTATTTTATATTTTTCCACGTTTTTTATGCCACGGTCAGACTCCCTTGAAGCTTTAAAACACAACCGTTCCTGCTGATATAGTTCCCTGCCCAGTGAAAGCTCTTGTCTCGTTGGACATTTTGACGTCTGGACCCCTAAGTGATGACCAGACACTTCAACCACTCAGTAAATGAAGGGGATACCCATCTTTCCTTCGATAAAGTTGGGGTTCATAGCCAATCTGCACATGATTTGACGGGTATCCCCAACCCCTGGGTTTAGGGGGGGGGGGGGGGGGGGGGTCGGGGGGCTTCGGATGGGGGGTTCCATATTATCCCTCCCTCATCTTCACCATTGTCACGATTTATTCCTGTTCGGGTTGCTCAAAGAGCTTAAATGATAGCAATAACAGGGCGCCCTTGTCTGGGGTGGTCCTCATGCACCTCCTCCTATCCCTTGAACACTGGCTGGTCTTTGAGTGATAGGATCTCCAAGGTGTTCCACCTGGAGTTTTCGAATTGTTAGCATAATCTCATGACTACGCGTGAGATGCTTTTCAGGACCCTCTCTCCCTCAGGGTTTGTTAACCCTTTGGTGGGAGGAAGTCCTCCTTCTCTTCTCTTTCTCCTTGCTTTACTTTCCTGAGCATCGCCTAATTATGTTATTTTTTGCAGAAAATCTCCTGGAGAGGGGGTGTCCATCTTACAAGAAGCGGGAGAAACGGCGTCAGCTCTTGTTCCGCAGTCAGGGGGCAACAAAAGGCTTTGAAGATAAGGGACGGTAGATTTGGCAGTATGCACCACCACTGGAACCATGGCTTATCACTCTCAGCTGAGCCTAAAGGTCTCCACGCACAATTTTCAGGGTCTCAACTCCCCCCTCAAATGTAGAAAACTTTAACACAAATCCTCACACCTGGACATAGTAATGCTGCAGGAAACCCACTTGCCGATTTGATACCGTCGTAAGTTTCTCAACTTGCAATTTCTATCTGGCTAGTGCAGCTAATAAATCCAAGGGGGTGGCCATTTTATTTGCAAAATCACAAATTCTCCTGGATATCAGATGTAAAAGATCCAGAAGGTAGGTTCATTCTAGTCAAGAGTACAATTGATGGCTATCTATATTACCTAGCATCTTACTACACTCCCAGTAAAGGTCAAATTACCTTCCTTAAACAGCTTTTCAGGACTGACACCTATGCTAGATCAAAGTCTGAATAGAACTAAACCCCCCTCGGCACAACTGACACGGTCAACTAAGGAGAGCTTGAAAATAGTGAAACTTATCCACGCTAAGGGTATAACCGATGTGCGGAGAGAAATGAAACCGACAAAGCGTGACTATACACACTTCTCCCACCCCCACAACTCCTATGTGCGTATCTATCATCTTCTGGTTCCGAATCGCTCTATCCAGTGGTGATCATGTCCATTCGGACTTTTGGGTCCAGGCCAGGCCAGAGACACTGGAGACTTAACAAATCTATCCTCTCTGACCCGGCCCAAGTCTCTCAGCTAAACCAAGCTCTAAAAGAATACTTCCTTTTCAACAACGTGGAGGGAATAACAACAGAAACCCTATGGGCAGCCCACAAGACCTTTATCAGAGGAGAGATATTTGGATGTCTGCTCAGATAAAGAGAGAAAGGGTGGTTGACAGAGACTATGACAGTTTGCACGACTGAAAGCCTTGCACAAAACAAATCCACCAACACGGTAGCACAACTAGATAATGCTAGGCTAGAGCTCAACCTAGCCCTTACAGCCAAAGCAGATAAATTAGATGGAGCAAGAATTTTAAACCCATGGTGACAAAATGGGCTCTATGCTGGCCGCCAAGCTAACTCCCCGCATTAGATCCTACACGATGCCCAAAATTAAAATACCAGGAAAGAGTACTCCCTCTAACCCGTCCAAGATATTGGACGCCTTTCAGTCATTCTACGCAAATCTCTAAAGCCCTCACCCATCCGGAAAGGAGGCTTCTCTTCAAAAATTTTTAGATGGTCTTCCCATTCCGGTGCGCTCATCAGAACACAAAGGGGAGCTGGAAGCATGGGTCTGATGTAAGCTCTATACTCTAATCCTACAGCCCATATCAGACTTCAGGGAAGTTACTCCAAATCCATCCCTATACAGAGGGGCACCAGGAAAGGTTGCCCTCTACCCCCATCATCTTTGCAATAGCAATCGAAACATTGGCTATCTCAATTTGCCACAATCCAAACATGCAAGGGGTCTCTTGTGGTCCCCACACACACACAAAGGCGGCCTCTTTGCGGATGACATTCTCCTCTTTGTCATCTCCCCCATTACGTCCCTTCCGAACATATGTAAGACCCTAGAAGACTTTGCTCAGATATCGGGACTACAAGTAAATGATGCCAAATCCCAAGCTCTCAATGTTTTGCTGCAGACTAACACAGTTGCTCTTCTAAAACAAACATTCAAATTTGCCTGGAGTGAATCATCCATTAAGTACTTAAGCATCAATCTGACCCCTAGAATCCACTCCCTCTACGTAAATTACCCCCCTCTGTACAGAAAGCTAGGTGTAGACACATGACTACCTGGTCTAGGAATAACCTGTCATGGTTGGGGAGGGTGAACTCAAAAATGACCCTACTCCCTAGGTTGTTAATTCCTTTTTCGAGTTCTCCCCATACCCTTAAAGTGGTGTTGCCACCAAAAAGTAAAATAATGTTTAAAATTCTTAAAAAATAAAAAAAATTGGATTTGTTTGTTTGTTTTTTACTCACCTCTAAATACCTGTTGCTGGGGGTGGTCCCTCGTAGTCTGCCTTCTTCCTTGCCCGGGCTGGCGACATCACTTCCCCTCGCGCCGTACAGTCACCTGGGACCTGTCACGTGTCCCAGGTGACTGCGCGGCATATCACGGTGCCCTGAGCCGCTCGCGCATGCACAGTGGGTGCCGGCTGTAAATCCACAGCCGGCTGCCCACAGTACGAATGAAGGGTGCCGCGAGCGGAGAATGGGGGGGGGGGGCTTTGTTCCCCTGCATCGCTGGACCCTGGGACAGGTAAGCGTCCGATTATTAAAAGTCAGCAGCTGCAGTATTTGTAGCTGCTGTCATTTTTTTTTTTTTGTTTTTTATTTTAGGGGGTACCCCACTTGAAGTTAAGACTATTTAAAATCTTTCCAAAGCAAGGTGCTGAAATTTACCTGGGGTAAAGCATGCTATAGAATACCACAAAGAATGCTATACCTTCATAGAAAGCAGGGAAGTCTAGGTCTACCCCATCTCTACAAATACTACCAGGCTGCCAGGTTGGCTAAGTTATCTGTTATTTATTCCAGGTATGAAATACCTGATTGGGTACACATAGAAAAACTAGCTTCTCCACGACATACACTCAACTTCCTCTTGTGGCTTCCACCAAAAGAGAGGCCCACAATCTTAGCCCCAACTCTGTCTCACTCCTTTGCCCTCTGGGATAAGCCAAGCACCTTATCTATGTTGGTATGTTTACGCAGACCCCTATCATCTCTTTAACAACCCGAAATTCCCCCCAGGGATGGATGTTTTAGTATTCAAATGGTGGTTGGAGAAGCGACTGTAGTGAATCAGACACTTTTTTTTGTAATTTTAAATTTTCAACATCATACAGAAGAAAATATACATGAAATATTAATATTAACATATCGAGATTGCAGGTATACTTTGATTACAGGGCATACAAAATCTGAACACAGAGGTATAGCGATGTGATTAAAGTATTAATTTGAGTGGGGGAGAGATAGTCACATCCCTAACAAAAAAAATAGAAATTGTAGTGACCTTCTACTGTATCTTTAAGGGGGTTATAGACAGAAACTGTAAACATACCATTTAACCTCAAAGAAAGCTTTACACACAAGGAAAAATAAATTTCAGACCTTCGCTCTGGGACATGTATGTATCCAGGTTTAACCAAGTAGGATTAATACCATCAGAGCCATATGTAGACTAATCCCATGTTCACCATATTTTAGAAAATTTCGGCACCTTACCCTCCACTGCGGCTGTCAGGTGTTCCATTCTGCGTATGTCAGCCACAGTGGTGATCAATTGCGGAAGTGTTGGTGGAGAGGTGGACAACCATAACCTGGGTATGACCCTTTTAGCAGCCAATAAGATGAAGGACAACAATCTGTGCAAGGCCTTAGAAATACCAGCGAAAGGCCTAGCAGATAATGCATGAGCGTCAGGGGAATAGGAATGCCAGCCAGTGTTTCTAACAGATTTTGGACTAAAGGGCAGTCCCAAAAAATATGGTAGTGAGAGCCGACTTTCCCACCAGATCTCCAGCATTGCTTTGAAATTAATCTGTTACGGGCATGTATAATATCTGGAGTCCTATACCAGTGCATTAGAACTTTGTATGCAGGGGGGCGCCGTTGTGGAATGGCTGCTTAGTGCCTCAGCTCTGGCCACAGAGACCCAGCAAACAGCCTCGCAGAGCGATCCAGAGAGGCTCACATGGGGGAAAGGGAAAGGATCCCTGTCCCGCTCCTGATCCCCGAGGGGAGCGGAGAACAACTCCAGACGAAATATAGATCCCTGTCCCGCTCCCGATCCCCGAGGGGAGCGGAGAACAACTCCAGACGAAATATACCGGACATGTTTCGGGCCTGCTCACTCGAGGCTGAGGCTTCTCCCGTGGCCTACATGGATCGGTGCGCGCCCAGCAGAAGCCCTTCAGAGGGGAGAGGCGCACAACGTGCGGATAGCTCGCGGAACAGCAGACCCATCACAATGGAGGATCTCAGGTCAGTGGCTTTAGACATTAAAGAATCCCTGATATCAGAAGATAGAAGAAGCTGAGACCCGCCATGACACCTCCATACAGCAAATGCAGCAGGCCTCTCATGCACACAGTACCCATATTAGAGATCTCCATAGACATATGGAAGATTTAGACAACCGGGGACGTCGCCATAATATCCGAGTGAGGGGTATCCCAGAAGAGGTAGATCAACCCCATCTGACGCAGGCCACCATACAAATTTTTAATGACCTCCTGGGCAGACCACCTGAGTCCCCGATCGAATTTGAGAGACTGCACAGGGCCCTCAGACCCCGCAGCAGAGAGACAGATCCCCCGAGAGACGTGATTTTCTGCATTGTAAATTTTAAACTAAAAGGAGGAGATCCTGAAAATGGCCCGAGACCGCCGAAACCTACTCTTCCAGGGACAGGAAATAAAACTGTTTCAGGACTTGTCCCCAATCACCCTCCAGAATAGGAGAGACCTTCGCCCCTTACTAGAGGTCCTGCGTCGCAAAAACATACAGTATAGATGGAGACACCCATTCTGCCGTGGGTTTTGCTCGACACTCCAAATACCACTAATCGAGCTACCCGATTGGTACAAAGCGTCCCGCACCCCAAACCTCCAAAGATCTACCTCGATGGATGTTATCCCAGTCAGAGAGGACTTTCACGTCCGTAGACGCAGGTCCTCCTCTCCAAGACCACTATCTCAAGGAACCCAGCGTAACCAACAACATACTAGCCCAACAGCTTCCCCGGCTCACAGGCATCCAAGACCCAACAGCTCATAGAGCAATCAAGTACAGTAAGAACTGAGCCCATTGTTATACTGGACACCCCCCCCTTTTTTTCTGCTGCCCACCCAGCTCCCCCCATTCCTACCAACAGGACATTCTGACACCCCTGAATCCCCCCCTCGCACCTTCTTTCTCCCTCAGGCCTTACCATCCACCTCAAGCTCTTTGGCTTATCGTCACGGACCCCCAGCGATGGAAGACTAATGTGTGGCCATACCAACCCTGTCTCTCAAGGGTGTGCACCCCTATCACAGCCCAAAGGAGAGCCACCACATCTGAGACTCCTTTGCCCTGCCAGAAAGAACCAGCAACGCAGGTTTGATACATTCACGTGTATGAAGGTGAAGAAGCCCCTCCAGAGGAGAGTCGACCCCCCTTTCCCCCTTGCAAGGCCGTAGGCTAGCTTAATGTTTTTTTTGATTATGCTATGTCAGCATGTATGTAACTTTGCATGTGTGAGCTTTTGCCGGGCTTTTACGAACTATCCATAGGATGCACAGTTCAGGCCTCAATATGCTACTGACCCAAAAACTTTTGATCGGACAGAACACTCCTCATGCCAACCTCCTGTTTGCCCCGGCCCCACCTTCCCCCACCCCTCCCCCCTCTCCTCTTTTTCAATGCCCCGGTCTTAACTAGCAAAACGAGACATGCCACCTTTGCCAACCGGCTTCTCTAGAGATGCACTATGGTCGGATTCCCTGCCTTTCTGAAGCATACCCCCCCGAACTGGTTATGAAGACTGGTTAACACCCCCCCCAGCGGTCATAACCCCAAGACTTCTTTTGAAGGGGCAAACGCCCGTGCCTTATAGACTCAAGTAGGCCAAACCTGAGTGTCTCTATACAATGGATATCTTAGAAGCTATGGGAGGCGGATGAGGGCTGGAGGAGACTTGCCACCGTTAGCGTCCCTAAGAAACCTGATTAACCAGATATACCCCACTCAAAATTTTCCTGGCAGGAATGTCAAAAAACAATGGGGTCAGACCGGGGGAGCCCCCTCATAGACCTCGCAGACCGTATAATCTTCTCAGTAGAACCCCTACCTCTGACAGCAACCTTGAAGCCTAGCTGTTAGGTTCCGATGTATGGTTAGCTTCCCTCTCCTCCAGGCCTCATTCGACCCTGAATACCCATCTTGAGACCGAGAGGTCTTCTGATACTCACCTCAATGTTTTAACAGTTGGGTGCAGGCTTATTTTTTATCTGCTTACTCGCTACACAGCAGGGGAATACCACAGAGTACGATAACACACCCCAACAGGTATCAGTTCTTTTACTGAACAGTTACAGTTTATGGTGTTTAGTTTGAGTTATGAAAACTGTTTATATAGTTATCATTTTGCTTTGTTGCCCGCACATAATGCTTGGGATCCCTTATAGTAATCCATGTTGCATGTGTTTTCTCCCTCTTATAGTAGGCTCAAGCTCTATCTCAAGCCAGTATACACTATGGTCTCTACACGGACTGATCATCGCAAAGTTCCACAACAGTCGACCTTCCACTCCTCCATGCAGCGGTAGAAGATTCTACCGGCTGAACCTTACCGGACGTCAAGACACTTTTGGGTAAGGTAGCATAGCTACACTCCCCCGGTACAGACTACTCCCCACACCCTTCCCCATCTCCCCCCTTGATCCTCTTACTCCCCTCCTTTCCTCTATCTTCTCCCTCTTATTTCTATCCCCCCACCTTTATCTTTTCTTTCTCAGTCCCTCCCCCTAGTCTCCGCAGCCGTCTTGCCTATAGCTTTCTAAGAACAGTTACAGAGGTCTCGGACTACACACAGAACATCTGTCCGTATTACAACTTTGTTCCTCGGATGTCTCTGGCCGTAGACATGGCAGACAGACTACCCATGTATAACCACAATAGGGTACACCAGAGATGTATACCCGCTTCTGCATCCACACCACAGGCCCTGTCTCTAAAGATTGTCTCCCAAAATGTAAAAGTTATCAATCTCCCAGAAAAGAGAAGCCAAATCTTATCCATGATGTCAAAATTGAGGGCGGACGTGGTATTTCTCCAAGAGACCCACTTCCGCTCGGACAAGATTCCTAAACTAACTAACCAAAGATACACAACTGCCTTCGATGCCACGAACCCACTCGCCAAATAAAAGGGAGTTTCAATACTTCTATCTAAAAATACCCAGCGGCAACTGCAGGATTCCCTAATAGATCCAGAGGGTCGCTATCTCTTTCTAAAGGGGTCTATAAACAATCACCAGGTTACACTTGCCAACATATACAGTCCAAACACTACCCAAGTAAGCTTCTTTAGATCCATAGCCAACAACCTAGCGGGATTTCAATCAGGGATCACCATTCATGGGGGAGATTTTAATGTGGCCATCCAACCGCTGCTAGATTCTTCCTCTGGCGCCTCAACGATGCCATATAAAGCTTTGAAGCAAATCAGGTCTCAGCTACAGGAACTGTGCTTACACGACTCTTGGCGAACCCTGCACCCAAACGCGAAGGATTATACCTTTTTCTCCACACCACATTCCAAATACTCAAGGTTAGACTACCTCTATCTCCCAAAAAGACCTCCCTCTAGTGCAGACTGCAACCATTGAGCCCTTAATATTGGTCGGACCACAACCCGATTACTATCACCCTCTCCTTCCCAGGGGAGAAATTCACCACAAAAATCTGGAGACTTGACCCCTCACTCTTGTCATCCGAATGCGACGTTGCGCACATACGTTCCTGCCTACAAAACTACTTTAGAAAAAATGTAATTCACGACACACCCCCATTAACTGTTTGGGACGCACACAAATGTGTGATTAGAGGGGAATTTCTGTCACTTAAAGCCATTCAAAAAAAAGCACACCAGACGATCATAACAGATTTAACGGACAAAATTCGGAGATTGGAGTTAGCACACAGTCAAATGCCCAAAACACCCTTCAAGAACTTACGAATACCAAACAACTCCTTGAAATCCTTAACACTAGAACCCACCACAAATTCATTTTAAATCAGAAGCTCTTTTACGAGCAAGGAAATAAAAGTGGGAAGCTACTGGCTACAGCCATTCAATCTACCAAAGCTAGCACCAACGTACACACCATTAAGGATCCCTCCAGCACCCCACACACCTAGTCGGTCGCCATAGCATCCCAATTCGAGAAATACTACAGGACATTATACAACCTACCTAATCACTCTGAACCATCCTCCACCCGCAGTCCTAATGACACTCTTATCAAAAATTTCCTACAGAAATTTAGTCCTGACCCAATCTCGACTGAGACAGCCCTAGACTTGAATAAACCCATTACTGTAGAGGAACTGAAAGCTGCCATTAAGCAACTGAAACCAGGCAAAGGCCCTGGACCAGACGGCCTGTCCGCTCCCTACTATAAAACGTTCTCTGACATTCTCGTAACCCCTTTCCTTAAAGCCTTCAAAACCCTCTCCACCAATCCTTGTTTCCTCACGGCTCGCTAGAAGCACATATCGCGGTCATTCACAAAGATGGAAAAGATGCAACAATGGTAGCCAACTATAGACAATCTAGTTGCTAAACGTTGCTCTACAATTATTTGCTAAAATTCTGGCAAATCGGCTACTGCCCCTTCTGCCTCCCTGATAGGACTTGATCAAGTTGTCTTTGTCCCTGGTCTTGAGGCCAGGGACTATACCATCAAAGCAATCAACATCCATCATTGGCTGACCTCTAACAAAGGATTTTTCCTGTCACTAGATGCAGAGAAGGCGTTTGACAGGCTGGCCTGGGATTACCTCGAGGCGACTTTGCGCCACTTAGGACTCCCCATCAGAATGCTCAATTTCATCTTGTCTTTATACTCTTCGCCAACCGCAAAAGTGAGGGTGAATGACCACCTGTCAAACACCTTCTCCATACGCAACGGAACACGACAGGGTTGCCACCTCTTCCCTGTTCTCTTCATCCTAACACTCGAACCATTCCTCCGAAGTTTACGCTCTGATAATAACATCAAGGGAATATCAATAGCGGACCGTACGTACAAGCTAGCGGCCTTTGCAGATGACATCTTATTGTTCCTGACAGACCCATTAACCTCCATCCCTAACTTACTTAGAGAATTTGACCTCTTTCAACGTATTACAAACTTAAAAATAAACTTCTCCAAGTCCCATGCCCTCAATATCTCCCTTCCACATGATGTCACAGTTTTATGCCAAAACTATTTTCCGTTTATATGGAAACAGGACTAGATAATGTACTTAGGGATTCAGCTGCCGTCACACCTTACCGAAAAATTATACACCACTCACCCAATCCATCTCGGCGGACCTACGCAGATGGGACAAACCACAGTTTTCTTGGTTTGGCCGTGCGGCCATACTAAAAATGAACGTCCTCCCCCGCGTACTTTACCTTCTTCAAACTATCCCCATTGGAATTCCCCTATCTTTCTTTCATAACCTAAAGAGACTCTTCTTACAGTTCCTTTGGAAACACAAGCGCCCTAGGATATGCTATGCCCAACTATCCAAACCGAAAACAAAGGGAGGCATTGGTCTGCCAGACCTACGGAAGTACTCCTATGCGTGTCACTTGGGGAGGATAGTAGACTGGGCAACTCATGAAGACATGAAAGACTGGGTGAAACTAGAGGACTCCTTCGCCGACCTCCCGATCAAAACTTCCCCGTGGATACTTCCACACCATATTCCTAAAACACTACGAGATCACCCGCTTATAGGCACCACTCTCCGCAGCTTCAGGGAAGCAAACAAAAAAGTGAGCCTCTCATTGAACCCTGAACCCCTCACTCCTGTCCGACTTAACCCTGCTTTCCAACCTGGCATGGCGCAAACCTTCTTAAAGACATTGTGGCCACTTAAAGAAATGCAAGTTTGCCACTTTTTTCATAATGGCAAAATGTTGGACCGGAGTGAGGTGCCTATAACCCCTGGGGATACACCGTTCCCTTACTGGGTATATTTTCAGATAAGGCACTTCATACAAACCACAAAACCAGGCTCGTCGCTATCCCGAGACCTCTCCCCATTCGAGAGCCTCTGCTCCCAGACCTCTCCACAACGACACTTAATTTCATACACCTACTCCTTGCTCTTTGCACCCCCATTATCTTCAGAAGGGAAAGCGTGTAGGGCCTGGGAGAGAGACTTACAGATGGAGCTTTCGGAAGAAAGTTGGGAGAAGATATTCACAATAGCTCATAAGGGTTCTCTCAATGTAGCAACGCAGGAGAACAACTACAAAACATTGTCTTGCTGGTACCGCACACCCGTGATAACAAGCAAATACAATAAAGACACATCAGATAAATGCTGGAGATGTCATTCCGAGCTAGGTACATTCCTGCACATCTGGTGGTCTTGCCCCAGATTACTGACCTTCTGGACCCAAGTACACAAAATTACATCCCATATCACTGATAGTCAGATAGATTTCACACCAGCCAGACTCATTCTGCACTATACGTCCACTCGGATTCACCTGTACAAGAAATCCCTTTGCTTACATCTGCTCAACGCAGCTAAACTTTGTATACCAGCACATTGGGGCACTCCAGAAGTGCCATCAATACAAGAGTGGCCGCATAAAAAAAAAAAATAGCGGAAATGGAAGAGTTGATCTATATCTCTAGAGATTGTCCTCACAAGTTTGCTCAAACATGGGCAAAATTGAACGACTTCTGCTCCTCCGATCGATACACACGGGTTACGAGCTCCGCAACTTAACTTGGAAACCTATATAGGTCGGCAACACAATGCATCACAACTAAGTCCGGACTGGTGATTCTTTCCACTGAGGAACTCTCTCACACATCCAGGTGTGAAGAGAACCTGCTATCTAATGTATTTCTTAATGCCTACCCTGAACGCGCGGCGGGGCCCAGGGGGGGGGGGGGCTCCCCCCTCTGACTCTGATCCCCCTACCCGACCCCCCACTTCCCCTTTCTCTTTATCCTTGATACTTCTCTCTCCCTTTCTGTCCTTCTCTGCCCCTCTTACCCCTCCCCCCCCCCCCATAACCCAGCACTGACTCAAGATCGTACAACCTCTCTCTATAAACTATTAGTTGGACTGCCCAACAGCTCGCAATGTCCTGACTATCTTAACACTACACACATGGACTAGACTGGACATGTCGACGGATCAGCCCTCTGACGGGACCCCCGCTACCCTGATCAAATATAAGTTCATGTCTCCCATACTTGACTTTTTATACATTCACCATGTCTGGTGACAATATCTTCTAGCTGGCCTGGGAATCTTCTTCACTTAACTATCTTATAAAAGCCAGCTTACAGTAACCCGACTAGAAATCGTCAGGCAAGGGGACCAGGTCCAATTTACAAATGCTTATGTTCTTATGTGTTAATTTTGCCTAGCTCAAAAACTATTTGTATGAGTGCTTTTCAACTCGCATGTAAAATGTTTATACGAGGATTGTATACCCTTCTAAAAATTTCAATAAAATTATTATGGAAAAAAAAAATAAGAACTTGGTATGCAGTTTCCTTGTGGGTCACACATCGAGATATTCTGGAAGTGCGCTCCCATATGTTCACCCAGTCCACCAGGGAAATATTGTGCTGTAGAATCTGAGACAATTTCCTCATGTAGTGGTGGGTGTTAACCGTCATAGGAATAGCTTCATGTAATATTGTGTCAATAGTAGAGATCAGGCGGGGCTCATAAGGACCCTTAGCACATAGGATCTCAAAGTCTGTGGGTTTGTCCTGGTAGAGAAAAAGTGTATGATCTGTAAGTATGAATGTAGAAGCCTTTGGGGATCTGGTGTTGCTTTTGCAAGTCAATAAATGGCATGCTGCCGGGTTAACAAAGTGTCGGAGTTGAAAATGTCCCACTTGGGTCCATGGTAGCATATGATCTTAGGACAGGCTATCTGGGATGTCTGTGTTAAACAGGATATTCTAAAGCGGTGGACACGGTGTGTATAGGGAAAAGCGGTCATTGCACCTTTTCCAGATATTCAACGTGAACAACATGGGAGCTAGGCATAAGTGCCGTAATTGGGGCATATGAAGGGCAGTGGAAGGCCAAAGCAGATAGCAAGGATGGACCGGGGCTGTAACATTCATTTCCATTTCTGACCAGCTATGTGGGGCCTTCCGGGAGGTCCAGGAGGCAAGAACTCTCAGGTGTGTGGCATAATAGTATTTAATCAAATCTAGGCCTCCCAGACCCCCCCTATTCCTCCGAGCCAGGACCACCATCCCTGCTAACCTGTGGGAAGAGTTATTCCAAATAAAAACGGAGGCTTCTCCTTTGAAGGGATTTCAACTGTGACATAGGGATAGCCCACAGGTAAAGTTTCAAACAAATATAATAACTTAGGGAGGATAGACATTTTAAGGACATTGATTCGGCCCAACAGGGATAGGGGGAGAGATGTCCAGTATGTCAGCAAGCAATTAATTTCCGAGAACGGGGGGGGGGGGGGGGGGAATTATATAAAGTATCATAAGAAGCAGTAAGGCAAACCCCCAGGTATTTAAGTGAGGACACCAGTGGTAATTATACTTACTTTGGAGCGAAGATAAGAGGGCTGGGGTTATGTTTACAGGTAATGGCTTCAGTTTTAGTATCATTGATTTTGAAACCCGAGAGGCTACCAAAAGTGGATAGTAGGTGGTGAAGGTGTGGTAGGGATGTGTGCGGGTGGGCGAGAGTTAGGAGGACATCATCCGCGAATAAGGATAGTTTATATTCTGTGTTGCGGAGGCGAACTCCTTTAATAACTGGACATTCCCGTATAGCTGCAGCTAGGGGTTCCAGATTGAGAATAAAGAGCAATGGCGATAGAGGGCAACCCTGTCTCGTACCGTTGCTAAGGGGAAACGGACGGGACAGATGGGAGGAGAGCTGTACCTGTGAAGTGGGCTTCGAGTATAGGGCTCGGAGGGTGTGAATAAAGGGGCCTGAAAATCCGAAGTGGTTTAGTATCGCAAACTTAAATGGCCAGCTAAGGCGATCAAATGCCTTTTGGGCATCTAAACTGAGTATCAAAGTGGGGTTTTTAGTTTTAGTAAGCAGGTCTATAAGGTCAAGTGTGGCGAGTATTGCCCCCCGCATGTCTTGTGTGAACGAAACTCACCTGGTCTCTATAGATCAATGCTGGCAGCAGTAGAGAGCCTGTTCGCTAGAATCTTGGTAAAGATTTTGTAATCAGAGTTCAATAGGGCTATGGGATGATAATTGTCAGGGAGGGAAGGATCCTTGTCTGGTTTAGGGATAGTGGTTATAACTGCGTGTAGGAACGAGGGGTGTGGTAATGTGCCCTGGAACAGTGAGGAGAATAAGGTCAACAGGTGTGGGCAAAGGGACTCTGAGAATGTCTTATAATAGGAGTATGGAAGGCCGTCTGGTCCTGGGTCTTTATGTGTGGGGAGATTTTTAATTACGTCAACTAGTTAGTCAGTGGAGATGGGTTGGTTTAAGGAGCGTTGCTCTGGTGATAGTTTTGGGAGGTGAATAGATGACAGGAAGGAGTCAAACCTGTCTTGTGGGAACTGATCTTGTGTGCCCGTGTTCAAGCAGTTGTAAAGTTTGTTATAATATTCTCGGAATACTCCGGACATGGTCTGAGGGCAGTGCGTTGGTGTGCCGTTTGATTGCAGTATATAATCAGGAATGGATAAAAAGGGCCGGGGCTTAAGTTTGTGGACAAGCATCCTATGTGGTTTGTCTGCAAACTCATAGAACTTTCGCTTAGACTATAACATTGATTTTGAAATCTTGTTTGCGTCTATAGCTTAATGAGGTTTGGGAATAGTAGTTAATGCACACAAGTGATTCACCGTAGAGGAGCGGAGTAACCTCGCCTCCACCACCTGCAGCTGGGCCACAAGCTCCACCCTCAGCCCAACAGAGTCCCGCTTCATGCATGAGCTGGCTGAGACGCACTCCCCCCTAAAAACTGCCTTGTGGGCTTCCCACACAGTAGATATATCTGAAATGGAGCCTACATTGAGATGAAAAAACTCCTCCAATCTCTTGAGTAGTCTATCTTTGGTTTCAGCATGTCGCAATAGAGACTCATTCAGTCTCCAGTGTCAAGTTTTAGGTGATGCAGTATGGAGCGTCACATTGAGAGTAATGGGGGCATGATCAGACTACGTGATAGGCTCTATTTCAGAGGATAGTATGCTGGGTAGCAAGGGTACAGTTATTAGAAAGTGGTCCAGTCGGGAATACAATTTATGCAGGGGGGGGGGGGGGGGGAGAGAAAAAGGTGTATTGGCGATGGGTGGGATGTTTCACTCTCCATGCATCAAAGAGATTGTGGGAGCGGATTAGTTTGCGAAAGGAGGTGGACAGTTTAAGAGTTTGGGGGGGACGGGGTTTGTTGAAATAGTGCTAATCTATCCCTACTAGGGGACATACACATGTTGAAGTCTCCGCCTATGATTGCGAAAGGCTGAGAGAAGGAGTGCAGCCGATCCAATACTCTGGTGAGAAAGTCAATTTGTCCCGTATTAGGGGCATAAATGTTAAGGTAAAGGAGGTGTTCAGATGAGAACAGTTCAGGAGTATAAAAAGACCTTGGGGGTCTAGGATCGAAGCGAGGATCCGTATAGAGCATGATCTTTTAATCAAAATGGCTACTCCAGCCTTCCCAGATAGGTCGGAGGCCATAAAAACTTGAAGGCTTGGAGGCAATTTTAATGAGCCCTCTGGGCGGAAGTGCATCTCCTGAACCATTATCACATCAGCCCCAGAGGATTTGAATTCCTGCAAGGCTAGCCAGCGTTTTCTTAAGGAATTCTAGCCCTTAACATTACAGGAAAATATTTTTAGAGCCATAATACATTCATGGAATAATTAGAAGATGATATTTGAATCTGGTACATGTGGTTGGAGTGCTCTGATCTAAGGACGTCTGGAAGAGGCATATACACATCAGCATTTCCTAGTAACATAATATTGCATGTCAAGTTTACAGCCTGCAGCGACATGAAAGAACCAGGTCAAAAAAGGACCTGGCAAGAACTTGAAAAAATTATAAAATATAGAGAAACAAAAAACGAAGAGATAAACAAAAAACATAAAAACATGCATCTTGAAAGCCTGAAGGATATAAAGTCTTCAGGAAGCCAAGGCAGAACACCTTGAACCTATAAAGGGACATAAACATTTGGAGTGGTAAACTATGTACTGCTCCCGTAATGAATGTTTAACCTCGGACTCTTAACATTTGAACAGTGATCAGACATAGCACCATCGACTGGGAGTACAATACCAGCTGGAGGGGCCCCACGGGGGGGGGGGGGGGGGGGGGGTGAGGAGGCTCATTGAGCACTACAGAAATGGTAGAGATTTAAAGATAGGGGGGTGTTCCCCGTAAAGTTCCTGAAGAGGTCCGACAGGTTCCTGGAAACCAAGGGTAAGGGGGTGTAATTCAGACAGGCTCTGGAACTTCAGGTGGGTTGTTTAGGCACGTTGGGGTGTTGCAGTGTGGAAAAGCCTCTCTGATGTCTCCGAACTGGGGTCCAAATTGCCGTAGGGGCTTGGAGAGGTTTGGGAGCCAAAGCGGGTGGGAGGAGTTGGAGTCCTATTCCGGGACAGGTGGGAGGCCCAAATTGCGAGTGAAGGCCTCACATTCATGCAATTCTCTGATAGAGTATTGTGTGCCATCTTTGGATGCTGACAGCCGAAAAGGGAAACCCCATCTGTAGGGGATTTGGTGGAGTTGGAGGTGTGCAGTGATTGGCTGGAGGTTGCGCCTTTTGGCCAAGGTGATGGGAGAAAGGTCGCTGAAGATCTGGATCTTAGAGCCTTTAAAATCGATGTGATTTTTGTTGTGTGTGGCTGCAGTTAGAGCTTCCTTGCTGTCATAATAGTGGAAACGGACAATAATGTCCCTTGGATTGGATCCAGGAGGAGGTTTGGGGGCCAAAGATCTATGGGCTCTGTCTAGACGTCAATCGATATCTGGTATGTGTGGATCCAGAGTGACAAACAGATCAAGTAGGTATACCTGCAACTCCTCATCACCGACTGTCTCAGGGACTCCACGGATCCTCACATTTGAGCGACGTTCTCCAAATCTTCTTGTTGGAGTTTTATTTGGGAGACTGTTTAAGAAATGTGTTTCCATCCTCCAATACATGCATGTATTGCACATTCTTGTCAAATTTAGATTCCAAGGCGGCAGTACACTCTCCAAGTTGGTCAATCTCTCCCCCTAAGCTCCTGAGCAAGCTTCCCAACCTCTTTAGCTATATTGCGTGTCAAATCCTGTAGGAGGGTCTGTAGTTTCAGGTCCAGGACCGTTACCGTAATTGCTTCGGCAGGATTTGTTTGCTGGGTAGAGCCACCTTTGTGAAGAGAACTTGGTGTGGAGGGCAGGGGGTTGGTGGCCTCTAGCGGTTCTGCCAGCATGTGTAAGGCCGGAGATTGCGATCTGTGTAGGTATAGCTCCATGTCGTGTGCAGGACGGGAAGTCGATGGTGGGATAAAGCCTTGACATATACTCTTCTGAAAACATACTTTGCCCATGTAGTATCCGGAGGAGTCCGGGAGCAGCTGATAATGACCCTGTGTATGTGAGAGCTTATGAAGCGGTGCAGGGTCCCTTAGGAAAGGAGTGGTATATTAGGCAATACTAAGACATGGTTTCAGCGTTGTTAGCCGCCCATGAGTTCTACTAGTTTGCGCTGATTCCAACAATTGAAATTATTAAAGTCTCGGGAGAGGGGGTATGTCTCTTTAAAGGCTTGTTGAAGAGGCTGTATATGGAGATCTGACTGGTGAGTAGATGACTCTCGTGAACTCACCGTAGCTATCGTCCCTGATGGTCAAACAATTTCAACTAGACTGGGGGGGGGGGGGGGCTCCCAGACTGGTCCACAGAGACACTGAGCAGAGATGGCGGAGGCCAAGCCAGGTGTAGCTTGGAGAAGGGGCCTTAGCTGGAGCTCGAACCCACTGGGGTGGTAGACAGGCTGTTAAGAGCCGGGTCCCAGGAGGAGGCCGGGCCGGAGAGAGGGCCGTGGAGCTTCGGGGGTGGGGAGAGTGTCCAGTACACAGCAGGGCGAGGTCCGGGGAAAGCAAGGGCCCCCTGGGCTAAGACAGTGCCTCACCTGCGGTCCGTGGAGCCCACAGTCACCTCCTCTCCTTCAGCTGCCTTGGGATCTTGGAGTGTAGGGGGTGAGATGGCAGCTGTAGTGTCCGGGTTCTAGAGCGTAGGCCCTCTGCCGGGCGCTGGGGCAGGAAGGTGTGGGAGCTGGCAGGCTTCACTGGGCCTCACTAGACCACATCCGCGGCAGACAGTCCCGGCGGCCCCACGGACCTCCAGAGGTCCCCGGTTATAGACTAGGGCAGACCAGGTGGCAAGGGGAGCCGATCAGCCCACCATAAGGGCCTCCATTGGTGTGGTTGAGGAGGGTGGAAGGCGGGAAGACGGCCGCGATGTCTCCCCGCCGGGCGCTGGTGTAGGAAAGCGTAGGGACTGGTCGGCTGCAGTAGGCCGCACTAGGCCGCATCCGCGGCAGACAATCCCGGCGGCCCCACGGACCTCTGGACCTTACCGGGCATGGAGGAGGGCAGTCCAGATGATGGGGAGATCCACTGCCAGGTCCCCCGTTGAAGTGGTGGAGGAGGATGGAGAGTGGGGAAGATGGCGGTGGCGGCCGCGGACGGATAAGGCCGACGTCTCACCCCGCAGATCCTGGACCAGTCTCAGCCCAATTTTCTTCCAGGCTGAGGCAGGACAGGTGGTAGGGTGCATAGGCCGAAGGATTGGGAGAAAACGGCCGTGTATGCACCTGGATTGCAGTGGATTACACAATGGGCACTCAGGAGCTCTCTGTAAACATGTCCGCCCTGGGTCACTTCCGGGTACGCCTTCCTCCTAATCAGACACTTCTTTATGGCAGCAGGTCCATTCACTCTTACTTACTGTGTCAAAAAAACTAGATATGTCTAATTTGGAAAGATTACGGTTTCAACAAATCACACACTTCCTAAAAACCCTCTAGAGGGATACATCCCTCCCACCAAAGTTTACAGACCGAGTTGTGGTGCGGACAGGCCATGGTTCAACGGGGTGTATTTCATTAAGCTACTCGTCTCTTGCCTCTGCGACCACTAAAGAAACATATATGTGTGCCTGGGAGTCTGAATTCCAATTCCAGTGGGACTTGGATAAATGGCAGACCGCCTCCTTCAAATCCTTTAAAGGTATCCTGAATACTGCCTTAACTGAGGCCAGCCTGAAAGTAATCTCGAGGTGGTACTACACCCCATCTAGATTCGCCACAATCTACCCAACAGCTGGCCCCTCCTGTTTCAGAGGTTGCAAACATGTAGGAACGATGGCCCACATATGGTGGGAATGCCCAAGAGTCCAATCCTTTTGGAAACCTTTTCAATTTGATTGACAGGCTGGAGGGGGGTGAGATTCCCAGAACACCGATGATTGCCCTCTTAAATGACCAGATCCCATTACTGACCAAACCCCTCAGGAGATTAATCCATTTCATTCTTCTAGGGGCTAAGCTCACTGTGGCCAGAGCATGGAAACAACCGACAGTGTCCTTCTCTGCAGCTAAAAAGAAAATATCATGGATAATGGCGCAGGAAAAGCTCTCTAGCATACTGCTAAACACAACAGAAAATTTTGAAAAGGTGTGGGAACTCTGTGCCCAACAGATGGGAGTTACCTCAGTCGCGGCCGAGTTAATCAACTTTTGGAGTATTAGGTGATGCTCTTCTTACTTCTCTCTGCTCCTTCTGAACTTTTCCTTTTTTTTTCCTTCTCACCTTGTCTCAAACCTAGTGGTCAATGGATTAAGGTCTCAGGTAAAGCCTGTGTTTGATTAACGTTTTGTTATAATACAACCCAAGTTGCTTAAGATCAGTTGTTCTTGTCTCGGTATAAGCTTCTCCCTGGAGGAGATTGGGTGTCTGTGTGTGGGGGGGCACAACTTGCCCAGGGTGCTGGTGGGGATAGGATCTCAACCTCCTACTGTCTCTCAAGCCTGCAATTGTGCCTCTACCTACAATTTCCTTTGAGAATTTAAAAGTGTGTGTATATATATATATATATATATATATATATATATATATATAAACACACACATACATACATACATATACAATTGTATATAAGTTTCTCATGTAACATGTATGTTTTTTGTATAATTACTGCATTTTGAAACAAAATTCTTTGAAAGTAAAAAAAAAAAAAAAAAAAAAAAAAATCACCAGGTGCTAATGGGTTCATTGCTGAATATTATAAAGCTTTTTTTTTCCAGACATACCAACAACTACCAACTTATCGCCTCTTTCCACCCAGAAATGCTACAAGCCACAATAGTGACAATGCCAAAACCAGGGAAAGCTCCAGATTGCCATGTCTGCCATCTCTGCACTGCATTCTAAACCATCCACAAACACCTATACAACCAATGCTCTGCCTGAAGCTTTCCAAATTTCTAAAAGGTACAAAAGGCAGGGGTGCCCCTTGTCTCCCCTAATTTCCCCTTTAATAACGGAGCCCCTTGCTGAATCAATTAGAAAAACAATCCAAAAGTCAAAGGAATCACAGTAGCAGGCCAACATAAAATTGGATTGTTTGCCGACGACTTAGTCCTCAACCTCACTAACTCAAAATCTTCCTTAATGGCAGTCCAAACTATTATCAATAATTTCAGTAAAATCTCATATTACAAACTAAACACTACTAAGTCTACTGACCTGTCAAATATTCCCAGACTATGCAGATTGCTTAAACAAAAAAAAAAAAAACAACAATTGCCTTACACCTGGGCACAGGGTAGATTATCCTACTAAGTATAGACCCATTGTACCCTTCAGTCAATACATATAAAGCTAACTTTCTGCCGCTCATACAATTTCTCAAAATACCCTACACATGGCAAAATTTGAACTTAACTGGCTAGAACGTATAGCAGCATTTATGGCCCCTGTTGGAATCGAACATGAATTAATGATATATATATATATATATATATATATATATATATATATATATATATATATATATATATATATATATATATATATAAAGTTCTACACATCTGTTTGTACAACCGAACTCAGCCATATTGATACTTGCAATGCCACATGTTTAACCACTTGCTTACTGGGCACTTAAACCCCCCTCAGTCCCAGACCAATTTTCAGCTTTCAGCGCTGATGCACTTTGAGTGACAATTACGCGGTCATACAACACTGTACCCAAATGAAATTTTTATCATTTTTTTCCCACAAATAGAGCTTTCTTTTGGTGGTATTTAGTTACAGCTCGGAGTTTTATTTTTTGCTAAACAAACAAAAAAAGATGCAAAAAAAAAAAAAAAAAAAAAATCATGTTTTAATAGTTTGTTATAAAATTTTGCAAACGGGTCATTTTTCTCCTTCATTGAAGTGCGCTGATTAGGCGGCACTGATAGGCTGCATTGGTGGGCACTGATGGGCTGCATTGGTGGGCACTGATGGGCTGCATTGGTGGGCACTGATAGGCTGCACTGGTGGGCACTGATAGGCATAGTTAAGGCGGCACTAATAGGCACAGATAAGGCGGCACCGATGGGCACAGATAAGGCGGCACTGATGGGCAAAGATGGGCACAGATAAGATGGCACGGATGGGTGGCACGGATGGGCACTGATAGGTACCACAGATAGATGGGACTGATGGGCACTGATAGGTGGCACTGATAGGTGGCTCTGATAGGCGGCACTGCTGGGCACTGATGGGCGGCACTGCTGGGCACTGATGGGCGGTACTGCTGGGCACTGATGGGCGGCACTGGGGTGCAGCACCTTTGAGGCAGATTTTGGGTGGCACTGTGGGTGGCACTGTGGGCACTGCTGGGTGGCACTGTGGGCACTGCTGGGTGGCACTGTGGGCACTATGGGCACTGCTGGGTGGCACTGACAGGGGGGCACTTACTTTATTTCAGGATGGCACTGCGGGTGGCAGGTGGGCACTGGCAGGGGGCAGGTGTCCGTTTAAATTGCTGGCCGTGATCGGGACTGATGTCCCGAACACGGCCGCCGGCGATCGGCTTTTTTTTTTCTCCTCGCGCTGTCAGCGCGAGGAGGAATACTAGCCGATTACCGGCTCCATTTTATCACATGATCAGCTGTCATTGGCTGACAGCTGATCACGTGATAAGGGGTCGGGATCGACCCCTTACACGGATCGGTGATCAGGCGAGTCTCACGGACTCGCCGATCACAGAGCGCGCCGCGCGCGCCCCTCAGGGGGCGCGCAGGCCACTCGTAACCGGGACTACGTCAATAGACGTAGTCCCGGAAATGTGGGTCCGCGCTATTGCCGTCATTTTGCAATAGCGCGGATCCCAAGTGGTTAAAAGGTATAGAGGAATGTGACACCAAACAGAATCTGCATAGCAAAGGAGTTATCTTCAGCCCACCTGGTGTGCATGAAGCTTCAAAGAGATTTAGGACAATGACAGCGCCGGTCTGTCTGTAAGGACAAGAGGGACCTAAGAGGGGCGTCCGAGATCGAGTCACAAGATGTGAACCCAGTCAGAGCAGTTGCAATTCATGGGCAAACACTGGCCCCCACAGGCCAATTATGGCAGGACTGTCAGATATTTAGCCTGGGGGAGGAGACGCCCCAGAGACGCTGATTGGTCCACAGGCAAAGGAGGGTGGGCAATGGGGTGTGGTGTGGCTGAGGTGTGTTTATCAAAGGGTTTCATCAATGAGATCTGCCTCTCATTCCATCAGGAGGTCCAGTCGCAAGGGTCTGATAAGTATAATGCTTGTATTGTATTCTGATTGTATGTTATGTACTCTGGTAACTTCTATTGATACTTTATGTAAGCTTTCTTATTTCCTTGGGAAATAAATGATTTGATTGATTTTAGACTGTGTATTGATTTCATAGCCAATTGTGGTAGTATTGTGATATTAACGATAGCATGTGCTTGAAGTATAGATAGACTAACTAAACTATAGGGACTAGACAAAGTAATACAAAACTGATAATAATAGGTTGTATTTATCAGTTACTTCAGCCCCCCTTAAAATTCTTTATTGTTTTAGCACAACTCCCATCACTTCTTAAACATTTTATCTGGCATGGAAAGATTCCACAAATTGTGTTCCCAACGCTGATAAAGCCAAAACATAATGAAGATGTGGACCTCCCAGCATTGGAAACCTATCATAAAGCAGTGTTATTAGAACTGCACGCTTGGTTTGATTCACCATCTAAATCGACACTGGGTCACGCTGGAAAGGGTTGCAGACTCCTCAGACCTCATCTCCTTATTACTAGCCTCCAGAACCGGTCTCCGGCATCTTTGTGTGCCTGGAACACAAGCCATAAATATCAAAGCAATAAAACCATGCATCCCCAAAGTATTGCCCCGTCCCAGTATTAGAATTTACAAAACCCTCTAACAATACAACCTTGGCGCTCCCATGGGATATGTTAAAGACTAGGGATGCACCAAATGGGTTTTTTGGTGCCGAAACCGATAACGAAAATGAAAAATACACTAGGCCGAAAACCGAAACCGAAACAGCACCGATACCGAAAATGACTTTATAAAAAATATTTTTATACAGGAGGTGGTCAGAGACTGGGGACATGGTACAGGAGGTGGTCAGAGACTGGGGACACGGTACAGGAGGTGGTCAGAGACTGGGGACACGGTACAGGAGATGGTCAGAGACTGGGGACACGGTACAGGAGATGGTCAGAGACTGGGGACACGGTACAGGAGATGGTCAGAGACTGGGGACACGGTACAGGAGATGGTCAGAGACTGGGGACACGGTACAGGAGATGGTCAGAGACTGGGGACACGGTACAGGAGATGGTCAGAGACTGGGGACACGGTACAGGAGATGGTCAGAGACTGGGGACACGGTACAGGAGATGGTCAGAGACTGGGGACACGGTACAGGAGATGGTCAGAGACTGGGGACACGGTACAGGAGATGGTCAGAGACTGGGGACACGGTACAGGAGATGGTCAGAGACTGGGGACACGGTACAGGAGATGGTCAGAGACTGGGGACACGGTACAGGAGGTGGTCAGAGACTGGGGACACGGTACAGGAGGTGGTCAGAGACTGGGGACACGGTACAGGAGGTGGTCAGAGACTGGGGACACGGTACAGGAGGTGGTCAGAGACTGGGGACACGGTGCAGGAGGTGGTCAGAGACTGGGGACACGGTGCAGGAGGTGGTCAGAGACTGGGGACACTGTGCAGGAGGTGGTCAGAGACTGGGGACACTGTGCAGGAGGTGGTCAGAGACTGGGGACACTGTGCAGGAGGTGGTCAGAGACTGGGGACACTGTGCAGGAGGTGGTCAGAGACTGGGGACACTGTGCAGGAGGTGGTCAGAGACTGGGGACACTGTGCAGGAGGTGGTCAGAGACTGGGGACACGGTGCAGGAGGTGGTCAGAGACTGGGGACACGGTGCAGGAGGTGGTCAGAGACTGGGGACACGGTACAGGAGATGGTCAGAGACTGGGGACACGGTACAGGAGATGGTCAGAGACTGGGGACACGGTACAGGAGATGGTCAGAGACTGGGGACACGGTACAGGAGATGGTCAGAGACTGGGGACACGGTACAGGAGATGGTCAGAGACTGGGGACACGGTACAGGAGATGGTCAGAGACTGGGGACACGGTACAGGAGATGGTCAGAGACTGGGGACACGGTACAGGAGATGGTCAGAGACTGGGGACGTGGTACAGAAGATGGTCAGAGACTGGGGACGTGGTACAGAAGATGGTCAGAGACTGGGGACGTGTGCCCAATTGCAGCCAGTGTGCCCAATTGCAGCCAGTGTGCCCCAGTGCAGCCAGTGTGCCCCAGTGCAGCCAATTGCAGCTAGTGTGCCCCAGTGCAGCCAATTGCAGCTAGTGTGCCCCATTGCACCCAATTGCAGCCAGTGTGCCCCATTGCAGCCAGTGTGCCCCATTGCAGCCTGTGTGCCATTTTGCAGCCAGCCTGTGCCCTGTGTGCAGGGAAGAGAGCCGCCTCCGCCGCCTGTTTGATAACAGCGCCGGGAACATCACAGCTTTCATTTCAATAGCCGTGTGTTCCCGGCCGCGCGCTGTCACATGCAGCCCCTCCCCCTTGTCCGGGCACTTTGATAGACAGATCATCCGTCCAATCCTGCGGATGATCTGTCTATCTAAGTGGCCGGACAACGGGGAGGGGCTGTGACGGTGTGCGGCCGGGAACACACAGCTATTGAAATGAAAGCTGTGATGTTCCCCGCGCTGTGATCAAACAGGCGGCGGAGGTGGCTCTCCTGCGCTATACACCCCCCATGATGGGCGTCACCAGGGGCGGGGAGCGGAGCCCCCCCCCCCACCCAGGCCGCGCCCCATTTCCGGCTCCATTATCGGCCGTTTTTTCTCTTTCGGCAAATTGCCGAAAAGGGCATTTTTGGCTGATATGTTTCGGCGGCCGAAATTTCGGTGCATCACTATTAAAGACATTAAGTAAACCCGAAATATAACCCGTATAAGACCCTACAAGTAAAACACTGACTAAAAGATATAAGGCCCATCGAGGTAAATAGAGAGATATGTCAGGAACACCAAGACAGAACACATAAAAAGGGAGGCATCTCAAGATTCTATGCCTACAACCCAAGGATAGTTGTATTAAAATTCCAATGTTGGCATGGGAAAAAGATCTAGGCACCATTTTCAGCTATTTAGAATTTTAACAAGCTAGAGGAACTACTTTAAGGCAAGGCATAACTTCCTAAAAATCATACACAGAAGCTACCTTGTCCCCCCTTAAGCCATCAAAAATCTTCCCCGACTGCAAGGCAGACTGTTGGAGAGGATGCAGAGACAGGGATATAGCATATATTTTGGAAGTGCAGATGCCTTTGCAGCTTCTGGAATGGAATAATCTCCCTAATCTCAAAAGGTCACAGACTTCTTCATCTCCTCAATACCAGAGATGTCTCTCCTGAATCAAAAATTTGACAATTCCAAACAATTTCACTTTCTAATTGTCCAAATTCTTACTGCAGCCCATAGGACTATAGCATCTCTCTGGGAAACGAATATAGCCCCTGATGTGTCAAACTATTAAAAAAAAACAAAGTACAAAATATTGCAAAATATGAACTGACAAGCATATAATATGGATTCTATACGTAAATGGTATAATAACTGGAACTGTTGGCTTTACAAATTCTTGATAACAGATACATAATGTGATGGTCATGCAGGGTCTGGTCTCTTGAAGCCATTTAATCTTGGTATAACATGGTGCCCATTAGGGCTGAAACAACTAATCGATTAATCAACAACTAATTGATTATGAAATTAATCGATTACTATTTTCATAATCGATCGGCCAGTAAGACAAGGGGGTTAAAAAAAAAATTGCCCTTTATAGTACAAAAATATAATCACTACTGTAAATATTACTTTCACTGTTCTACGGTAAAAAAAATGAACCCCTTCCAGTAGTGATTATCTGCTTTTTTGTACTATAAAAGGGCTAATTTTAGTCTTTTTAACCCCATTATGTTACTACACATATTAAGCCTGGTTCACATCTATATGTTTATTGGTGCTTTTTGCAGAAATGCACTACAGTTCATTTACATGGTTTCCTATGCGACACTTTCACATCTATACTTTTTTCAGCCACTGCATATTTGGAAAGGGTCAGGGACTTTTAACGCAAAACTGTGCTTTTTTTGGTTCAATATACTTCAATGGAGAAGCTGCAGCAAATAATGCAATGAGTTCTTGCAGCAATTTGTGCTTTTTAACCTGCCCAAAAAAAATGCAAATTGCAGTAAAATCACGTGCGCAAAAATCAAAAACGCACAGCAAAAAGCAGTGCAGAAACAGAACAGCAGCAAAAACTGCATAGATGTGTGCCAAGCCTTATGCTGGCCTCATGGATGAATTTTCAGGTGAGAACATTCAGGTGAAAAAATGCTGTACATTTGCTGAATGAAAGAATTTTGTTTGAAATGTTCCCTTAATTTCTCAACAAAAACCATACACTGTCTGAAAATTCCTTTGATCAAGAAGTTTACTATTTCTAAAAAAAAATTCCCATCACTGTGATTGAAAACGAATGTCAATTTGACCCACTTTTTTTTTTTTTTTTAAAGGTTATTAACCGATTAATCAAAACAATAATCGGCCAACTAATCGATTATGAAAATAATCGTTAGTTGCAGCCCTAGTGCCCATGTTCTGTTTTGTTATGCTTTTATTTTTTTTTCCCCCCTCTTTTAACCCCTTTTACTTATGCAATCCTTATGTCTTCCAAAACAACAATCCCCCAACTGGAGTAAAAGTTAGAATGATAACTTCTTTGTGTTTTGATTGCCTATGTTGCTAAAAAGCACTTGTTAATCTAGAGCAATATTGTATACTATACATGATGATTTAATGACTGAACCAACGTAATCTGTTATACTGTTCAAAGAAAAGACATTACAAATAACTGGATTGATAAATTGATAAAAAGATGAGGGGAAAACTGGTCAGGGAGGCTGCCAAAAGAGCTGCAGGAATATTTGTCAAGTACTGGCTGTGTGGTACTTGTGAACAATTCCCCATATTCTTCATATGTCTGGGCTATGGGGTAGAGTAGCAAGCCGTTAACTTTTTCTTAGAAAGAAAAACAACCAAGCCTGGCTAAATTTGCAAAAAGACATCTGAAGTCTCCCAAAAGCATATGGGAAAATGTGTTTTGTCTGATGAAACCAAGGTTGAATTTTTGGCTATAATTCCAAAAGATAGGTTTAGAGCAAAAACAACACTGCACATCACCAAAAGAATACCATCCACACAGTGAAGCAAAAAAAACAAATGATTTCTCTGTCTTTTTTTTTTTTTTTTACATAACAGAAACCTGACATTTTAACAGGGGTGTGTTAACTTTTTATATCCACTGTATATAGACCTATGGTCGCTGTTTTCTAAATTGCCCTGTATTTCTACATCCACAATCAGGTCTGTATTGTTCATAATCAGTAGGTCTAGTAAAGCACTGTTCCTTGTTGGTGCAATTACCATCTGACCCATGAAATTGTCCTGTAAGACAGTTAGGAAATGGTGAGCCTTAGCCGAATGGGTGGTTCCTTCCACCCAGTCTGTCTGGATAATTACCCCACCCCCCCCCCCCCCCACCATTATAAATTATGTTTCCCATCCTTGCTGCCATTCCAAACTGATTTGCATCCCCCTCCTCCCTCTGGTTAGGGGTCCTATAGCATAATCCCAGTATTTCTTTCCCCTTGGTTTGCTCTGTTAGTGATGTTGCCTCTCACATTCACTTGTACATCATTTCTGTTATACAGACATACTCCCACCCCCTTTTTTTTTTTCTTTTTTACCATGCCTATCTGCGCGATATAGGGAAAACCCTTGAATGGCTGCCAGCCAATCATGAGAGCTGTTGAACCAAGTCTATGAAATTCGCACAAAATCGAAATGTGCCTTGTACAATAGCAGCTCTAGTTTTCCCATCTTGTCCGCTAGACTCCTGGCATTGGTGAACAAGCAATGTATTTTTGAACGGTAACAACATACTATCTCCTTAATGGGTGTTGTGAGGTTACAAATAGGACTTGTTACTATACTTACTTCTGGTAAGGTGCTTTAGTCAACCTGCATTGATTCATGCAAAAGGAGCCCCGACCAAGTACTGAGTGCATACTATAGTGTACATCGCCAACTTTTTTGTATTAAAAATCTTTTTATTCGTCTTCTATAAAATCCAAATTTTCTGAGATAATGAATTTTGGGTTTTCACTAGCAGTAAGCCATAATCATCAAAATTAAAACAATGCTTGAAATCTATCACTCCAAGTGCAATGCATCTATGTAAAATATGAGTTACACTTTTTGAATCAAATTACTGAAATAACTTTATTTTATGAGATGCACCTGTATCTGAATTTACTGAATACATGGAACATGGTTTTCAAACCTTTATTGCAAACCCAATGGTAACCCAGGGTCATGCGCTTCCTGGCGGCTTTCTCTGGTTCCCCCCCCCCCCCCCCCAACACCAAGCTTAAAAGCACTATCCAGTTTTGTAGCCATCTTACTTCCCAACAGAGCTTTAGGAACCCCATTAAGGTACTAAAAAAGAGCAGGTAACTGACTGAGAAGTCAGCCCAGTTCTCAAGGAGCCCAAATCTGTCTTTGCTGCACCAGTTGCTCAGCCACTTGTTAAGTTCCCAAATCACCCATCAAAGGACCACTTTAAAACACTATAAATCTCAGCACCCTCCTTTAAAAGTTTTCTCAAGTATAAGCTTTGGATAGCATCTACATTTTTTATTAAAAATCATAATAAAACAAGTTATATTACTTGTAAAACTTACAGAAGATTCCACAATAGAAGGTAAAATGCCCAAGAGAGATGAAACTCTGCGGCCAATACCAGACAGCATGCTTTGACCTTGCTGAAGGAATCGCTGGTGGATTTTCCCAGAGGAATCTGGCATTAATCGAACAAGCTGACTCCCTTCTGATGACAATATGAAATGGTCGGTCTGTATGGAGAAAAACAAAACAATGTACACAACATTGACAGCAAAATTAGATGCATAATCTGTATTAAAAACGCAAAACCAAAAAGGTTATATTACAGCTTACTGATTATAGAATGTGGTGGCCACATTAGGTTTATTTTTTTTAGGCTCGCCCACCCCATTTTAATCTGGTGATCTGGCCAGTAACACACCTGAATTAGACCCCTTTCACACCACACCGTTCATAGCGTGGTCGGTAAAACGCTGCTATTTTTAGCGGCGTTTTTCCGCCAGATTTGCAGCGCATTCCGGCCGCTAGCGGGGCGTTTTGACCCCGCTAGCGGCCGAGAAAAGGTTAAAACCGCTGGCAATATGTCACAATAGCAGTGTATTGCCAGCGGTATTACAGAGCTGCCCCATTGATTTCAATGGGGAGCAGCGGTGGAGGAGCGGTAAACACACCACTCCAAAGAAGCTGCTGGCAGGACTTTTCCCTGACGTCCTGCCAGAGCACCACTGTAGCGTGAAAGCCCTCGGGCTTTCACACTATAGACAATGGTGCAGCTTTTTTAGGGCGGATTGCAGGCGCTATTTCTTACGCTATAGCGCCTGCAAAACGCCCTGATGTGAAAGGGGTCTTAAGGCGCAACAGGGCACCTCTGGACAGCAGCATCGTTACCTACTTCCACCCCATGCTAATTCTGGCATTCCTGTCCTACATGTAAAAATCATTTTTGCTAGATGCTAAAGAATCTATCTACACACATATATACATACATATACACACACACACACATACACCAGTGGGGACAGAAAGTATTCAGACCCCCTTAAATTTTTCACTGTTATATTGCAGCCATTCATTTAATTTTATTTTTTCCTCATTAATGTACACACAGCACCCAATATTGACCGAAAAACACAAATTGTTGACTTTTTTTGCAGATTTATGAAAAAATAAAAACCTGAAATATCACATGGCCCTAAGTATTCAGACCATTTGCTCAGCATTTAGTAGAAGCACCCTTTTGATTTAATACAGCCATGAGTCTTCTTTGGGAAAGACGCAAGTTTACCACACCTGGATTTGGGGGTCCCATGTCATTTCTCCTGTTCTGTCAGGTTGGATTGTAAAAGTTGGTGGAAAGCCATTTTTAGGTCTCTCCAGAGATGCTCAATTGGGTTTAAGTCAGGGCTCTGGCTGGGCCATTCAAGAACAGTCACAGAGTTGTTGTGAAGCCACTCCTTAGTTATTTTATCTGTGTGTTTAGGGTCATTGTCTTGTAGGAAGGTAAACCGTCCGCCCAGTCTGAGGTCCTAAGCACTCTGGAGAAGGTTTCCGTCCAGGAAATGCCTGTACTTGGCCGCATTCATCTTTCCCTCAATTGCAACCAGCTGTCCTGTCCCTGCAACTGAAAAACACTCCCACAGCATGATGCTGCCACCACCATGCTTCACTGTTGGGACTGTATTGGGACAGGTGATGAGCAGTGCCTGGTTTTCTCCACACATACTGCTTAGAAGGCCAAAAAGTTCTCGCTTTGCCTCATGAGGACAAAATTCTAATTTCTCACCATCTTGGAGTCCTTCAGGTGTTTATTCTTTTTTGCAAACTCCATGCAGGCTTTCATGTGTCTTGCACTGAAGAGAGGCTTCTGTCAGGCCACTCTCCCATAAAACCCCCGACTGGTGGAGGGCTGCAGTGATGGTTGACTTTCTACAACGTTCTCCCATCTCCTGAGCGCATCTCTGGAGCTCAGCCACAGTGATCTTCGGGTTCTTTACCTCTCTCACCAAGGCTCTTCTCCCCTGATAGCCCAGTTTGGCTGGGCGGCCAACTTTGGTAAGGGTTCTGGTCATCCCAAATGCCTTTCATTTAAGGACTAAAGAGGCCACTGTGCTCTTAGATACCTTAAGTGCAGCAGAATTGTTTGTGTAATCTTGGCCAGATCTGTGCCTTGCCACAATTATGTCTCCGAGCTCTTCATACAATTCCTTTGACCTCACAAATCTTATTTGCTCTGGCATACACTGAGCTTTAAGGTCTTAAATAGACAGGTGTGTGGCTTTCCTAAACAAGTCCAATCAGTATAATCAAACACAGCTGGACTCAAATGAAGGTGTCTCAAGGATGATCAGAAGAAATGGATAGCACCCGAGTTAAATATATATGGAGTGTCACAGCAAAGGGTCTGAATACTTAGGATCATGTGATATTTCATTTTTTTTTTTAATGCATCTGCAAAAAGGTCAACAAGTCTTTTTTTTTTTTTTCTGTCAGTATGGGGTGATGTGTGCATATTGAGGAAAAAAATAAAAATTATATATATATATATATATATATATATATATATATATATATATATATATATATATATATATATATATATATATAAAAATTAAATGATTTTAGCAAATGGCTGCAATATAACAAAGAATTTAAAATTTAGGGGGGTCTGAATAGTGTGTGTGTGTGTGTGTGTGTGTGTGTGTGTGTGTGTGTATACACATATACATATACACACACAAACAATGGAAATTTATTTGTAAACGACCTCACATCAAGCATTTTCAGGTGACGTTTTGGGCTAGCAATGATCTTGCCCTTCTTCACGACCACATACCTACAACTATTGATACACTGGAGTCTAAATATAAGTAGCTCATAAGTGCTACCAATCAAATAAAGTCAGCTAGACCCAATTACACTTATACAAAAAAACATATTTCATATCATTATACAGTTATAAAGTTATAAAGTTTGGAACGACTTCTGGGAACAAATGGATTGAATCTGTCACTACATGATAACATGCTTGATAGAATAGTTAATCTACAGAAAAAAATATATATAACAATCAATAATAGTCAAACTATTATCCATCATTGATTAATGTTTAACATTAAAGCAACTTCAGAAAATCCTGCAAAACCATGTTAAATTGGTCAATATAAAGCCGATTGTTAATTGGTTGTCAACTATAGAAAGTCTGGTTAAAAAAAGCACAGAAAAAAAGCACACATTCTAAAAGGAACAGATATAAATTGAAGTCTGTATTTAACATCTTAGGTTGTAAAGTGTCTAAGCGGTTTATCCAATATACCTCTCTCTTTCTCAGTTCCAGCTCCCCATTACCTCCTTGCCTATTATTTGGGATAACATCTATCACCATATACCTTAGTTGTGTGACAGTGTGATTTATTTCTAAAAAAGTGCCTAGACAAAAAGACTGTGCACTTTGCAGGGTGCAGCTGCACTCTGCAAGTGCACTTGTAAATTGCACTTGTAAAAAGCTTAGTAAATGAGTAGAAGCTCTGCTGACTTCCATCATCCAAACATGTTCAAGCAAAAATATTTTATTTTTTATTTTCCTTGCACGTGATTGAGTACTCTTTGCAAAGTGAAGTCTTACCTCATTTACTAAGCTCTAGAGCAATTGCACTTGCGGAGAGCAACTGCACTTTGCAAAGTGCACGGTCTTTTTGCCTTTAGTAAATCAACCAGTAAATTGCTTGTTCTCCTGAATCTCTGGCTTGGATCCCCTTCTTCTCTGTTTATCGTCTGTTCCTCCAACAAGACACTGCTTACTCAAAATGCTGCTAAGATCGACAGTTCACTTCTAGACAATTCATTAGACAAATATGGTCTCCATAGTTTCTCACAGCTGACACTAGAGCAAGGATATTAACCTCCCTGGCGGTATGATTCAGTCTGGTTTTAGGTGCTGAAAGCGGTACAATTATTTTGCATGGAAATTTGGCGTTTTATTTTGTAGTCCTGTAATTCTTAGGAATAACTCTCTTAAATCTGTTCAAACCAGAGTCTAGCATACATCCTGGGTATGATAAAGTTTATAATATAATAAAGAATAATTTAAAAAAAATAAAATAAAAAAGTGCCTAGATAGTGGTTATTGGTAGATTTTATTATGGACAGAATATGTATGCCTAGCAATCCTGTCCTTTACTTTGTGTCGTTTCACCTACATAAAAATCCTCATGGACAATATATACCGTATTTTTCGGACTATAAGGCGCACCTAAAAGCCTTAAATTTTCTCACAAATCGACCGTGCGCCTTATAATGCAGTGCGCCTAATGTATGGCAAAAATCTGTCAAAATGTTTTAGCACGGCCACCATGTTGTACTGCGTGACTGATAGCCTTGAGTTTGAAATCTGCTTCGTAAGCATGTCTCTTAACAGGAGCCATTTTTTGGGCAGCGAGTATAGAAAATGAAAGAATGAATGTGCACACCTCCTGACTACGATGGCCGTAATGCCCAATCCAAGCAGTGCAGCTTCCTAGCTTGGGTTATCCATAAAGCTGCACTGCTTGGATTGGGCATTACGACCATCTTAGTCAGGAGGTGTGTGCGCATTCATTATTTCATTTTCTATACTCGCTGCCCAAAAAATTGCTCCTGTTAAGAGACATGCTTACGAAGCGGATTTCAAACTCAAGGCTATCAGTCACGCAGTACAACATGGAAATAGAGCAACTGCAAGAGCAGCTGCAAGAGAATTCAACATTAATGAATCAATGGTACGGAAGTGGAGGAAGCAAGAAGATGCCCTGCGCCAGGTAAAGAAGACCAAACTGAGTTTCCGTGGAAACAAAGCAAGATGGCCACAGTTGGAGGACAAAATTGAACAGTGTGTTATTGAACAGAGAACCGCAGGTAGAAGTGCCTCTACTGTCTCTATTCGACTCAAAGCAACATCAATAGCATGCGACATGGAGATCAACGACTTTTGAGGAGGTCCCTCTTGGTGCTTCTGTTTTATGAAAAGGCGTAATCTCTCTAGCCGCACAAGAACTACTATGTCACAGCAGCTGCCAAAGGATTACGAAGAAAAGCTGGGCATTTTCCGTACCTACTGCAAGAACAAGATCAATGAAAAGAAGATCCGGCCAGAACACATCAACATGGATGAGGTCCCCTTACCTTTGATATCCCCGTAAACCGTACTGTCGAAAGAACAGGGACCAGTACGGTATCTATACGCACTACAGGAAACGAGAAGTCATCCTTCACTCGGGTGCCAGGCTAATGGCCAGAAACTACCACCCTTGGTAATTTTCAAGAGGAAGACTCTGCCAAAAGAAAAGTTTCCGGTTGGCATCATCAAGGCTAACCCGAAGGGCTGGATGGATGAGGAGAAGGTGAGTGAGTGGCTGAGAGAGGTTTACGTCAAGAGACCGGATGGCTTTTTCCACAAATCTCCGCCCCTATTGATCTATGACTCCATGTGCGCCCATCTGACCGATACTGTCAAAACTCAATTGAAGAAAACTAATTCGGTGCTTGCCATCATTCCGGGTGGATTAACCAAAGAACTCCAGCCACTAGATATTGGTGTCAACAGGTCGTTTAAAGTTAAACTGCGAGCTGCATGGGAGCATTGGATGAAAGAAGGCGAACAAACATTCACCAACACAGGTAGGCAACGCCGGGCGAGTTACGCCACTATCTGCCAGTGGATCGTGGATGCCTGGGCGAAAGTATCAGTCTCCAGTGTCATCCGAGCTTTCAGGAAGGCCGGAATTATCACTGAACAGCTAAGTACCGATGACAGCAACGAGACTGACTCAGATAATTATGAGAATGATGCGAGGGATACGGGCGTGCTTGATGCCGAAATCGTCCAATTGTTAAACTCAGACACTGAAGATGAAGAATTTGATGGATTTGCGAGAGTAGAATAAAGTGAAAAAGTGAGTGTATTGTTTTCTATTTTACTGAACAATGTTGAGAGTTATTGTTAAAGACCATGTTATGGTTATTGTGAGAGTTGAATAAAATGTGACTTACCGTATCAGAGTTTTGTTTAATTTAATGTGCCTTATATATGAAAATAAACCCCGTTAGTAGCCGATCATTGCTAGTGCGCCTTATAACCCGGTACACCCTATGGTCCGAAAAATACGGTACGACATAAGCAGATTGGCATGTTAAATGATCCTTAACGACGATATGATATCCTTTATGTGGATGACCAAAATTTTTACCCTTTATCATACTAGTACATTGAATGCAAGAGAGGCAAGCAAACAAACCAAAATTTGGTGGACCCAAGAATGTCACGCAAGAGGTAGGAATGCTGAATTGGTCAGATTTAACCAATCTGCTGTGCATGGTCCTACACTTATGATATGATGGCAAAGGTGGGTATTGAAATTCAGAAACAGCAGGATGGTTTTTATTTAATATAGACCAATGTTTTATAATAATGTTATTAACACTATTAGAAAAAGGATGAACCTGGAAATGAAATGTAGCCTGTGTACAGTGGTTTTGCCTCTATCTTTATGTAAAGTAATATGTCCCTGATGTACCACATCACTAGGATAACCACATTGTTTAAGTCTAACTTTAATTTCATCCAGTCTATCCTCTTTATGAATGGACTTGTTGGTGATTCTTGATACTCGTTTCAGCTGACTTTACGGTATTGATTTAAACACACAATTTAGACAAACCCATTATCATTACAGAACTACAAGCAGCAATTGAGGAATTAAAGATGGGGTAAAGTCTGGGTCCGGGCGGGTTCACATCTCAATGCTATAAAATTTACACACAACTACTCTCCAAACACCTTCTAACGGCTTTCAACCACTTAGCTAAACATGACAACATTAATTCCCTCCTGATGGCACACAGATTGTGCAAATTTCAGACCAATATCACTCTTGAATGTAGACATCAAATTAATGGCAAAAGTTTTACCAACAGAGTGAAACCCCTCCTCTCAAAATGCATTGGACCTTACCAGGTGGGCTTCATGCCTGGCAGACAGGCAAGGGACAACATCACCAAATCTCTGAATCTAATCTACTACGCACACGACTCCAAAATTGAGGGCCTTCTGGTGTCTACAGACGCTGAGGCCTTTGATAGAGTCTCCTGGGAGTATACGTTGGCCACCTGCACCCACATAGGATTTGGCAGTAACATGATGAATTGGATTAAAGCCATCTACCAAAATCCACAGGCCAAAATCAAATTTAACAACATACTAGGTGACCCGATTCACATACACAATGGCAAACGTCAGGGCTGCCCTATTTCACCACTACTCTTCATCTTAACACTTGATCCACTCGGGTGACCTCTTGTTTTTGATCACACAACTCCATTTATCTTTTTGTTTCAAATATTTTTTTTATTGGTGAGAAAAAAGGCAGAGTTACAATAAACATGTGGCATGTACATACAACAGGTTATATTACACAACCTAGAACTCTACAGCAGCAGAAGAATTTAGCACTTCAACACTAGGTTGTGAGTAGTATATGGAACAGACAACAGTTGGGGGGGCGTGGCTAGCCGGCGGAGCGGATGGACGCTCAGTGAGGAGCTCCGTTAAGCTACGGGCCAAAAGGGGGATTTCTGCAGCTAACAAGCCTCGTTTTTCGGCGCAACCACTACCCAGAGGTGCGGGCAAGACACAGGATGCCTCACCGAAAAAGGAAAAACGGGGGCAAACCGAACAGGCTCCCTGACTATTTCTTCACTCAGCGGCAGTCCCCGGAGCAAGATGGCGGCGGTACACGTGGCGGAGGGGAACAGGGAGGACGTGAGAAGTCTGGCAAGCAACAACCTATCTCCCACTCCACCGCACCTCCACACCGCTCTATGTGGAAGACTTCCAGCACTCCTCCACCTTCGGGAGAGAACAGCCCTGCAAAAAGCAAGCCCAGATTGGACAGCACGGACAGAGAGGAGGCTGAGGTAAGCCTAAACTCCTCACTGGAGGACACTAGAGAACTACAGGACTCCCTCTCAGAGTTTCCCACTACTAATACCCCTATCCTGGATACCACTTTAAAAGATATGTTAGTGTCCCTAAGACCCACAATTCACTCCGATATCCAGGAGCTCACCAGAAGCTACAAGTCAGAAATAGCCTCAGTTTCTAATAGAGTGACCCATGTGGAGACCAAAATGGGGGAGTTTGCTATGACTTTCAATGATTTAGTGGATGCCCATAACGACAGGGAGGAAGAGATGATGCTTTTGAAGCTTAAGCTGGCAAATTTAGAGGACAGATCTAGGAGGAATAATGTCAAAATCAGGGGTATCCCGGAGTCAGTTAAACCTCCTGATCTGAAGCAGCATTTCTTACATATTATGCAAACAGCCCTGCCTGACACGCCGCTGGAAGATCTTGTAATAGACCGCATCCACAGGCTTCCCAAACCCAAACATGTGGCTGCTCATCTCCCCAGGGACACTATTGTTAGCATACATTTCTACCACATTAAAGATCAATTCATGGCAGCAACTAGACGCAGAGAATCCCTACCAGATGACCTTCAGGACCTGTCATTCTTTGCCGATCTCTCGGCGTTCACAATGCAACAGCGCAGGCAGCTATCCACGATCACCAAAGTGCTGCATAATCACTGCATTACGTATCGGTGGATATACCCTGCAAGACTGCAAATAATTAGAGAAGATGCCACTCATCTCATCTCTACTCTGAAGGATGGTCTGCGACTTCTGCAAGATTGGAAAATTTTGAACCCAGAGCCTGAAGATGATCCAGATCAAGGATGACTTCCAACCACCCCATAGGTGACATCAATGCCCACGAGCAAGTTTAACACAAGGGGATTGTACCCCTGTTTCTCCCCCCCTTGAGTGCCCGGCCGCTATGTAGCCGTTTACAGTTTTGACTACGTTCGTAGACTTCTACGTTTTTTTTCTGTTCTCTCCCCCCGAGCAGAGCGGTGAAATCACCGCACAGGTCATAAAGCGAATTGTCTATACTGACCGATTTGAGTCGATCGTTCATTACGGTTCTGTTATAATCATACTTACGTTTGCATTTGACTTTTATAAATAGGTGTGTGGTTTATCAGTTTGTACGTCCATCCTTACTGCTGATTTCAGGTTACAGTGTCAGGCGCACCTCTCTTTTTAGGGATAACGTTCGGATTATACACGTCTGTTTCCTCCACCGAGCTAATTTGTCAAGTGCCCAGTGTTACTAGAGTACTCCTTGTATACCCATATTTCTGTAGTAATTGGGGCTGCCTTCTCATCTGACGTAAACTCCAGAAATTCTCATCTATCATGCCTTTCCGTATATCCTCTCTGAATGTAAAGGGCCTTAATAGCCCTTTCAAGCGGCAACTTGCTTGGAAGGAAGCCAAACGCCTCCGAAGTGATATAATATGCTTCCAGGAAACTCACTTTGCAGCCCAGAGATCTCCAGTGTTCCAAAATAAGCTATTCCCCCATGTGTATTTGGCTAGTTTTGGATCTAAAAAGAGAGGTGTGGCTATAGCCATTAAGAATACGGTGCAATTTAAGTGCATAGAAACAATTTCAGATGTTCAGGGTCGCTATATTATTCTGATAGGTGATATTAACAATGCAAGATTTACCCTGATTAATGTGTATGCTCCCAATACTAAACAACTATCTTTTCTCAACAAATTGAGGAAAAAAGTATCTCAAGTGCAACAAGGTCGTGTATTGTGGTGTGGTGATTTTAATGCAATTGCGGGGGGGGCACTGGATGTCTCTAGGCACGGTAAGCCACAATCCAGCAGGGTGTCCTTGGGGAGGTTCCTTGCCCAATCTGAATTGTTTGATGTATGGCGCTGCCAACACGCTTCAGAAGCAGATTTTACATTTTATTCAAACGTGCACCAGAGCTACTCTCGCATAGATCTGTTTTTAGTGGATAAATTTACTCTACAGCAGGTCTCCAAGTCGGAGATCCACTGCATATCATGGTCAGATCATGCCCCAATTTCGATTGATGTAGTGGATCGTCGCCTGGAGACGAGAGCTAACAGATGGCGGAATGATATTTACACTATGTCACAGCCCTGCCACAAACAGTTTATAGAAAATGAACTTGCAGATTATTTTACCCGAAATGCCCCCTCTGTGTCCGATCCATTTATCTTGTGGAATTCCCACAAAGCCTTTATTAGGGGCTTACTTATACAGCTGAGCAGCAAACTTAAGAAACAACGGACAGAGAGATTGAATGGCTTGTTAGATAAGATACAGCGTTTGGAAAATGAGAATAAGAAGCAGCCTTCTCGGTCCCTAATAGAAACCTTGTTCACGACCAGGCAGGAATTGCGACTGTTATTGTTAGCTCAACACGACAAGCAATACAGAGCTCTGAAGGCTCGAACATATAGGTACGGCAATAGGGCGGGTAAACTATTGGCGGATCAGGTCAGGGACAGAACTATCCAGCAAAAATTACCCTTTCTCATAAACCCTAGAACTAAAAAGAAACATACTAATCCCAAGGAAATTGCAGATATTTTCAGTGATTTCTATGAGTCACTGTATAATCTACATGCAGATGATTCCACGCCTCAGCCCACAGAGTCCTCTATTCACAAATTTTTAGCCTCCATTGACCTACCCCAGGTTTCCACCGAGGATCTCGCCTTATTGAATGCGCCCTTTACGGTACAAGAAATTTCCAGGGCTGTCTCCTCCCTCCCGCGAAATAAAGCTCCAGGCCCTGATGGCTTTTCATCAGAATACTATCAACTATTTGATAAGATTTTAACTCCACACTTATCACAAGTGTTTGATGCGGCGACCAAAGCAGCATCATTCCCTCCAGAAATGCTTATAGCGACGATTATTACCCTACCTAAGCCAGGGAAGGAGCCCAATGCCCCGCAAAATTTTCGGCCCATTTCACTTCTCAATGTGGACGTGAAACTCCATGCCAAATTAATAGCAAACAGATTAAAAACAATTCTCCCTAAACTGATTAATTATGACCAGGTGGGGTTTGTTCTGGGTCGACACACAACAGACGCTACCAGGCGATTGATCAATTTGCTCTCCCTGACCGAACGTAAAAAGGAGCCTTCTCTGCTTCTTTCGTTAGACGCAGAGAAGGCTTTTGATCGGATTCATTGGGGTTATCTAAAGGGGGTACTTACTAAATTCGGAATTAGCGGAGCGATTCGTGATGCAATTCTAGCCCTATACTCGCATCCGTCAGCGCATGTGTATACGGAGGGCCTGTATTCGAAACCTTTTAATATCACAAATGGGACTAGACAGGGGTGCCCTCTTTCCCCTATTATTTTTGCTCTTGTGATGGAACCGCTAGCGGAAACGTTGAGGAAGGATCGCCTTATTGAAGGCATCCAAGCAGGTGATAAGCAGTACAAAATCTCATTATTCGCAGATGACGTTATCTTGTCCCTCTCTAGTCCTACAATCTCGCTACCAGCAGCTCATTCAGTATTAACAGAGTTTAGTAACGTCTCATATTATAAAATTAATACGTCCAAGTCACTCATTCTAGGTATGAACATTAAACCGTCGGTAGAACTATATCTTAAGCGGGCATTCCCTTATCCCTGGACTGATGTCTCCATTAAATATCTGGGGGTGAATCTCACGTTTCCTACAAACTCACTTTATAAAGAGAATTACGCACCTCTACTAAATATCTTCCAACAAGATATTAACAGACTACAAAAATTTCACATTTCCTGGTCAGGCCGTATAGCAGCATATAAGATGTTTGTACTTCCTAAACTGACTTATTATTTTCGAGCCTTACCCATCCCTATACCGAAATCTTTTTTCGTTAGACTACAAAAACAGTTGTCGAATTTTGTTTGGGAGGGGAAAAAATCTAGATGTTCCCGGCATATACAACACAGACATAAATCCACAGGGGGTATGGGAATCCCGGTTTAAAAAGACTACTATACTGCATTCATATTAGATCAACTGAGGAGCTGGTTCGCGGAGGGGGAGGTTAAGCCATGGTGTAAGCTGGAGCGGCTTTGGCTGCGCGACACGTCTCCATACGCCCTTTTCATTGCAGCATGCATTGATAAACGTACGGAGATTCCTGACCACCCTACCATCCAGGCTTCAGTGGAGGCCTGGAGGGAAATAGCTATTAAAGGCAATGAATTCTATCCATCGAAATCTATTCCTATTCCCCTAGAAGTTACGAAATGGATTATACCACATATTAGATTAACAAACTGGCTCTCCCGTAAACTGTTAAATTGGTCGGACATAACTTCACAGGGAAAACTTATCCCCTTTCCTGTTTTACAAAAGACTTGCAATCTCCCCGACTCCGAATTTTTGACATGTACGCAACTAGCTTCATACTTCAATACGCTTAAAGTGCTGAGTACTCCAGTTCTGGAAAAGTTCTGGCTCCGCCTTCATTCAACCTCTCCAAGACCTAAGGGTATCTCGGTACTTTAAAACGCCTTGAACGCCAAGGATGCTTTTACGAAATCTTCTTATTCCATTAGCTGGGAAAAGGAACTAGGTAAAATCTTCACGGATCTTCAATGGGAAACGGCCATAAAACACACCCATATGTACTCTAAATGTTCGAATTACGACGAATTAATGCAGAAAATTATGGTGCGGTGGTACTATACCCCGTATATTGTGGCTAAATTTTCCAAAACCTCCTCTAATCTGTGCTGGCGGGGATGTGGGATAGTTGGGAGTTTAGTACATATGTTGTGGGCCTGCCCACTAATACAACCCTTCTGGTTAGAGGTATTTTCATTGCTATCGAAAATTTTGGGTAGACGGGTAACACCTAAGACAGAATTGGCCCTCTTACATATAGATCTGAATGCATTCCCTCCCCAACTTAGATCTGTAACCATGCATATTCTATTAGCGGCCAAATCCCTGATACTGAACAACTGGAAAACACCAGATCCTCCTTCCAGTGCACATCTAATGGCGAGAGTGAACACAGTGAGGGAATATGAAAGGATTCTAGCATATAAAGATGGGAATGCTGAGAAATTTAATGTCTCCTGGGCCCCGTGGACTACGCTCACGGGGATGGTATAGTTAAGCTACAAGCTTTTACTTGGTTTCATAAATAGTACAGTAAAGCAATAAGATACTTTACGTGTAGGCCCGAGTTGTTAATATGATTTATAACTGGGTTATACTTATTCACTTGATCGATGGTCAAAATCAATGAATGCTGCAGTTGCACTTGTGTATAGAAGGATTGACTGTTTAGTTTATGGATAATGGATCGATGGAATATTCTGAATCTGAGATCGTGATCATTATTACACAAATTCTGTATGCAATATATGACGAACCGTGATTTAGATGGTAAATCGGTTAATTTTTCTTATGTTAACCTTAATTTCTTATGTTAATCTCATTTCAAGATGTTGTAAAATGTTTGTTTGAAGTGATGGTCAACGTTATATTTTTCAAATTCAATAAAAAACGAGTTAAACAAGGAACAGACAACAGTTGACCAGTACATGCAACGGATTTCCATACCCAAGAATGAGCTTGAAGAACCGCAAGTGATGCACACTTATCCCATCGACCCTAGGTTTTGTTTAGCAGTTTCGTGAGAGCCAACCGAAAACCCTAGAGGGCAGCAGCTAAAGCCTACCCTCTTCATCTGTAGCGATGATCTAGAATTTCAGTCTCTCGATGTGCAAAACTGATAGAGACATACCCCAAGCGACTTGCAGCTGTAATCGCAGCAAAAGGTGGCTCTACACAGTATTAACGCAAGGGGAGTGAATAATTTTGCACGCTCCACTTTTCATTTTTTTATTAGTTAAAAAAGTTTCAAAAATCCAACAGATTACGTTCCACTTCACAATTGTGTCCCACTTGTTGGTGATTCTTCACAAAAAATAAAAAAAAATTGTATCTTTATGTTTGAAGCCTGAAATGTGGTATAAGGTTGAAAAATTCAAGGGGGCCGAATACTTTCGCAAGGCACTTTATTTCCCTAGTTAAAGGGAGGGTTTCTAAACATACAGTCCCCAGGCATTATAGGGAGTTTCATAACAGTAATTTAACAGGAACACAGTTAGTGGCTATAGACAAATATGTGCCCCCTTGGAGGGGCAGTGCCTTAACGAGGGGAGTGTCTCGTCTAGAGACTTTCTGGATTCATGAGCTCCAGACCCATTCCCCGTTCAGTTTGAATGTGGAATGGGACATCAATGCGAACGAATCACGATATTGCGTTAAGATTATGTGATATGGGATGCCTCCGTCCAATATCCCGTTAATGACTGAGATACATATTTCCATTCATGTTTTACTATGTTTTTTTTGTATATAGGGTTAGAGTATACATAAGTTTATAATTTTATTTTTTTGACATTTGTATCTGTACATTGTTTATATTGGCAGTTGATCTCTCTCTCCCCTGTCAATACAGGCCACAAAAATACCCTTTTCTTTTATTTGAATGATATGGGTTATACATTTGGTAGGGAAGTGCCCCCCGGCCATGTGAGGTATATCTTTCATTTAAATTTTTTTTGTTTCTGAAGATTGCTTGCATATATAGCACCATTACAGGTGTGACATTTAAGTTTGTTTCTTATGCAACTTTGAGGGAAGAACGGGTGGACTTATATATTTTCGGTGGGTGCATTGAAATACAATTAATTTTCTATTCCAAATTAGATAGTGGCATATGAAGCCATATGTTTATATATGCATGTGGATCCTTGTGAGTACATATACTTCCATTTTCCCATCTTAGATCTCTAGTTACGTGTTGTGCGTTCCATTTGATGATCAGAGATGATGTAATGGGAGGCAGGTCATTTCCGGAGGCCTGGGTTTGCTTGGGTTGCGCAGTTGCGCTCCAAGCGAACCCGGGCGGAAGGGACATTGTTGCGCCCATAGACGTTCTCCCTTCTTGTGGTTGATCCTGTTGGAGGTTTACTTCCTGGGTCATTGTGCGGTTCACGGCGGACTGTTTGCGCTCCGGGAAACCGGAAGCGGAAACTACGCTGTGACGCTGTCCATGTGTGTGGTTCGTATCAAAGCGCACTCCGGGAAACCAAAGGCGCTGTGGCGCTGTCCATGTATGTGGTTTGTATCACAGCGGGCTGGTATTTTTGGAACACACCAAGCGGAAGGGACGACGAGCTAGCGCCCGCGTCACTTCCGGGTCATCATACCATTGGTGATTCAATCCCTTCCTTTTTATCTTGGGAGATAAGTTAAACCATTTAGAAGAGGAACAGCGTTATACGATTTCCACATAATATGTATTATTAAATGATCAATGGCCTTTTTTTTCCCTCCTCTTTTTTTATATATATATTTTTCACCTTTGCCCATTTGGGTTCGTTTACTTCCTGTAGTTGAGAAAGAGGCTTGAAACACACGTGGGGCGGCCATTTTCGGACCGAAACCGAAGTGGCCTGCAGTGACACTGGGAGGGGGATTTCAATCATTGTGACTATAAAAGTAAGTGGTGGAGCAGTAGAGTGACACCCCAGACGATGTCCAAGGAGACTAAACGTGTCGGGAGGACTCTACTGCTGCCTTTTTATTTGAGAAGCGCTTAATTCACTGCTTAAATGTAAGTGTGATTTATATTTTAATACATTTGTTTATTGTACGAAATTACGCTATTTGGCCCAATTCTTTTATTCTGCTTGGTTCCTTGAGTGGGAGTGGGATCTTTTCCGGGAGCACTGGCTCCGTGTCCAATTCAGTTGGAACAAGTGTAGAACAACCATCACCTCTGAGAGTTCATCTTCCATGACCCGAGGATTTCTTATCTGTATAACAGAAAAGCGTATTTGACCCCTGGAGCGTACGCTCGCCAGGGTCATTTGGAGTCGGTAAGCTCACATTCTTCTTCTGTGTGTGGTGGTGTCAGCACCAGGGTGTTTTTGATCAAGCATTCTATGGACTGAATGAATATTTCCACTTCTCTATGTTTGCACCAAGGGCGAGCACAATTATGATCTTCTAGCAAAGGATTTTCTATCCTCTGTTTATATTTATTTGTATACTGTTCACTTGGTATTAGATATTATTCTAGATGTCTAGTATTATCTTTTAAATATAAATAAGTGAGATATTCAGTCACTATTAGTACACTTTCACATTGTACATGTTCTTTAGCGCAACACTTTTTGTACACATATTATTTGAACTGAAAATTATCCAATTTAGTGTGTTAGCTGCTTCTAATTCTTTGTTTGGATAGCGCAGTGTTTTTGTTTGTTTTGAAATAGTAGTAAATAGTTTGACTCAACCCTGTAATTGCCCCATCTACAGACAGCTTGCTCTGATCACCAAAAATAAGGGAAAAAGTCTAGCTAATGAAGCCAACACATTAAAAAATTGGGCAAATGCAACAACACTTGCCCTTGGGTTTAATGTGTCCAATTTAAAGAGGGCAAAACATGACCTTGCTTGCAGTTTGTACAGTTCCCTTTGACAAAGCAATGCATTGAGATAAAACATTTCACTTTCTGCTCCAACTTTCCAATAAACAAGTGATTTCCATAGTTACCGTATTTAGTCTGCGTATAACACGCACTTCCCCCTAAAATCACAGGGAAATCGGGGGTGCGTGTTATACGCCAATCCCCCACTATTTTAACCCTTTCTGCCGCTCTCTGCGGCTTCGGGCTATTTTCAGCTGCCCTCTGTGGCTTTTCGAAAGCCGAAAGCCGCCGAGAACAGCCGAGCGTGGCCGAAAATAGCAGAAAGCTGCCGAGAACTACCGAGCGCCGCCAAATACAAATACAGAGGACATCTGCTCTGTATTTTGGTGGCACCATTTTTAAATGGCAAAGCCACAGACAAGGCTGCAAGTGACCGACGAGGCTAAATGCGAGGCTGCAAGTGATCGGCGAGGCTAAAGGTGAGGCTGCAAGTGACCGGCGAGGCTAAAGGCGAGGCTGCAAGTGACCGGCGAGGCTAAAGGCGAGGCTGCAAGTGACCGGCGAGGCTAAAGGCGAGGCTGCAAGTGACCGGCGAGGCTGCAAATGACACTGATAAGTAGGGCTGAAACAACTAATCGATGAAATTAATTGATTATTATTTTCATAATCGATTAATCGGCCACTAACATAATGGGGTTAAAAAAAAAAATAGCCCTTTTAGTACAAAAAGAGCAAATTGCTACTGTAAATATTACTTTCACTGTCTCATTAAAAAATTAACCCCTTGTAGTAGTGAATATTTGCTCTTTTTGTGCTAATTTTAGTATTTTTAACCCCAGTATGTTACTAAACATCTCAGGCCTGGGTCACACCTCTGTTTTTGGTGCTTTTTGCAAAAACACACTACAGTTCATTTACATGGTTTCCTATGGGACACGTTCACATCCATGATTTTTTTCAGCTGCTGCGTATTTGGAAAAGACAAGGACTATTTTAACACAAAACGGCGCTATTTTGTTTTTTTGGTTCAATACAATTCAATGGAGAAGCTGCAGAAAAGCATGTAATAATGTTTTGCGGCAATTTGTGTTTTTTAATCTGGCCAACAACAAAAAAAAAGTAAAAATACAAATCGCGGCAAAATTACCTGTTTTTCTTCTTTTTTTTTTAAGGTTATTAACTGATTAATCGAAACATTAATTGGCCAACTAATCGATTATGAAAATAATTGTTAGTTGCAGCCCTACTGATAAGGCTGCATTGATGGGCATTTAAATGCAAGTTATTTTCCTTAAACTTCCATCCTAATTTTTTATTTTTTTTATTTTAAATTCCCTCCTAAACTTGGGGTGTGTGTTATACGCCGATAAATAAGGTACATGCAATGATGTGTAAAAAAAAAAAAAAAAAAAAAAACTAGATAGAGGTTGTTCACCTCCCCATAGTAGTACCACGCTGTAGTGCCCTGGTTAATGTAAATTAAAAAATAAATTAAAAATTTTTATGTTTTGCATTATTTTAACTTCATTTTCCAAAATTTTTGACAAAAAAATGGCAACTTCAAAAATCCCACCATGCCTCTTACTAAATACCTTGGACTTTCTACTTTCCAAAAAGGGTCACTTGGAGGGCATTTCTACTGTTCTGTCATTTCCAGGCCTCAAGAAATATGACTGGCCTTTGGTGCATCAGGATTGATCGATTTTCAGATATATTCCATATACTTTAACTTTACTACAGACTTAAATATACAGTGATTTGGGATATTTTTACCAAAGAAATATAGCAGGATATATTATGGCCTAAAATTAAGAAGAAAGATTATTTACTTCACTACTTTACTTTAATCCAGTAGTAATTAAATGGCACCAAAAGTGACAGCACTGAAAGCTAAAAATTGGCCTGGGCAGGAGGGGGGTACCAAGATGGTTATAACACTAGTGGTCTCTTCTGTTATAAATGTCCCACCTGCCTGTCAGTGATAATGTGATATGAGCAGCACATGCACAGCTTACATCACATGTATGGCCCGGTCTATGTGTGCCGCTGTGATGTGACTCCCGTGTGCATATGTGTGAGTGACGCCAAACGCAGGCTGGCCATTCAAGTGGCCGAAGATAGAGAAGAAATTTAGACTGGAAGAAGAGGGATAGGCCAAGGGCCATGACAGAACAGGGCTGAGGGGCTCAGTTTGCAGGTAGAGTGAGGAGAAAAAAAAAAAAAAGCGGATTACCAGCTTATGCTCGAGTGACATCGGTCCAAAAGAGGAAGGAGGCAAATCTGTGCCTGCAAGTGACACCTGCCATTGCCCACCACTGCCACCTATCAATGACCACAAGTGGTGCGAGTGTCACCTAGCAGTACTGCCTTTCAGTTTAACCTATCAGTAACCATCAATGCCCAGTGCCGCCCCCATCGGCGTTCATCAATGGAGAAAAATTACCTGTTTGCAAAATTGTATTTTATATATATATATATATATCTATCTATCTAAATCTATATCTATCTAAATCTATATCTATCTAAATCTATATCTATCTAAATCTATATCTATCTATCTATCTATCTATCTATCTATCTATCTATCTATCTATCTATCTATCTATATATATATATATATATATATATATATATATATATATATATATATATATTATATATATCCCTCTATGGGCTGCCCCTGGACTCAATCAGCAGAGGGAGCCACTTAGGCCAGACCATGCAGATCTGACTCACCGGTTAGATGCCCTACTTCAAAGATGCACAGCTAGATGGGTACAGAGGACAGATTAGCAAAAAATTAACATGGCTACAGTTAACAAATGAGACTGTGCAACCATACCCAAATAGACTTGGGGAAATTTTCCAAGTTTATTCAGGATAGCCGGAAGATAATGCAAACTGTGCATATCAACGGCAACTCAAGATCACTTTCGTTAATGGACTAAAGGTGGAACTGGGCCGTTATATTACTAAGTACATGGTGACATATAAGACATAAAAGATAAAAGTGCAGCGCTTAACCTGTGAAAATGAAAATGTGACTTAATGCAGAAATTTGTAGACTTTGGTGAAAAACCTAAATAATAAAAATCCAAGTATATAGTGAATCCAAATAAAGTGAAAATCAATAGTGAAAAGTATTTTCAAAAATTAATCAAATAAAAAACATTCATCAGTAACTCAAAAGTCCAATACATTTGAAGAAAGTTGTGAAAAAATTCGAAAGTGTGTAGTGGGACTACACAATATAAATAATGTCCTATGTGAGTGAACAACAAAAAGTGTGGTTAATCATTGTTTGTTCAAACAGAAAATAGTGCTCGACCACGTGGACACTTCACTGCTATAGGTCAGTAATGAATGGAGGCTTAACAGATCAACGGTCGGTATACGCAAAACACAGACATCCAAACGATTCGATGCAGAAATCTGGAAAACGACCAGGTCCCTCAGATGTTCCACAATGACCGAATCAGTTCGAATCCTCTCGTGAGCCGGTCTGTGCGGCTGCAAACACGTAGGAGCCTCGATACAGGAAGCCGGAAGACAACCCACACCCTCGAATATCTCGTAGTCACCAAGTCCGTTCTGGTCCTCTCAAAAATCTCGGAGTATCATACCATAACAACAACATAATAAAACAGCATAGCATCAAACAAGGTCGCATCAGCAAACCAGAACGGGGATAGCGCGGTGTCTCCTACCACATTAAGCCATATAATGTCATATAATGCCATATAATGCCATTAAGACATACAAGACAGCCTGGGTACTAGATGGACTGCAATGGGCTAAGCATTCAGAGAAGTATCTTCGAAAGAATGCAAACAAGAATGTTAAGGTTAAAGTGCTTTGCAAGGTGAAGATGGGGTAGGAGAAGAGGAAGAATATACCGTAGAGAAAAGATCCCCAGGCCTGAGAAGAGGTAGAGGGAGATTCAGAGGTAGGGTTTGTGGGGGAGATGGAAGAGCAAGTAGACAGGTTGGCTTTAATCCATTGACATGCTTGCACTTGAGCGGTTCGCTTGAATTGTTTGCTGCTAGTACTGCCTGACTCACCCCATCTGTTTGTGAGTATTTTAACCTATAAATAAAATAGTGGCGATTTTAAACTTGCTACACTATGGTTGCCCTTATATTTGTTCTTTGAGCCATACTGGAGTACACCGATGGAGGTTACATGGATGGAGATCTGAGAGTGGTTCTTTGAAGTTCCCCTCTCCCCCCTTCTGATTCCTGGTGTATCTTTGAGGAGGCTGCATACACGCTGTATTTTATACAGCGGGGAGGTAATTACCCAGTGTATACACTAACACGTGGAATCACCTGTGTGGAGGAAGACTCGTTATGCACTTTACAAGCACGGAATCACTTTATATCTATATTTGATATTTTCACTGTGCGTGTTCCAATTGTTTTATGTTTACTATATGCACTCAGCACTTTTGATGCAAATGTGTTTCAGAGTTATAAGATGCACTTAGCACTTTGATATCCATTTTATGTTGGTTGCTTATACACAGCTTGATTTATATGAGCACTTTAGTTGGTGGTCATATTATTTCCCGATTTTATCACGTTGTGCTTGGTTATCTTCACTGATATATTTGATTTTAATTTTAACAAAATAGTTTTGTGGGGCTGGTTCTAAGCTTTCTAAGGTGATTATACACCATTAGGTTACACTTTATTAATTTTTAATAATTAAGTCTCTTTCAGTTTTAATTTAGTGCTCCACTCTTCTTGGAAGCGCATCACTACTCCCCTTTTCTTTATTGTCTGATTACATGAGTAGGTGTCTAATGAAAGTGTTTGCGGCATCCAGTTAATCAGACTATTACTCCCTAATCCTATATAGAGTGCAGGAGCCTATTTAATATTTATGGACAAGGGGCTATACCGGATAGGGCACTACTTCACCTCCAGGGGACCACTTACTTTGAATTACTGTATCCAAAAACTCCCTACATGATGGCTTGGGAGGTGGACCTCCAACTCAATCACAGTCTGGAGACCTGGCATGCCGCCCTCACCAGATCTTTCCAAGGTATCAAGAATACAACCAGATGGCATCTCACCCCTTCCAAATTGACCACTATATACCCAACGGCAAATCCTTTATTCTTCAGAGGTTGTCGACACCTGGGAACCATGGCCCACATATGGTGGGAATGCCCCAGGCTCTGCTCCTTTTGGAGAAAATGTTTCATTATGATATACAAGGTCACGGACTGCCAGGTCCCCAGAACCCCAGAGATAGCTCTGCTTAATGCTCAAATCCCTACTCCGACCAAAGCAGTCCAGAAATGGATCCACTTCATCCTTTTAGGCACTAAAATTCAATTGCAGCAGCATGGAAAAAAAAAACAAAGCCCCTATTCTATGTGGTCAAGAGGAAGATATCCTGGATCATGCCCCAGGATAATGTGTCCAGTATCCTGACGGAAACCTCAACCAAATTCTGAAAGGTTTGGGAGCCATGGGCCTGATATGTCTGAGTTTTCCTCATACCGGGAGTGCATGCTCACTCTTCCTCTGGTCCACATACTCACAAATAGTTCTGACTACCTGCCCCTAGGCAGCTATTTAGTCCTCCCATCTCTCCTCCTCCTCACCCATCTGAAGATGCTTCCCCTCCCCTTCGCTTGGTCCCCCTTTCTTACTATCATTTTTTTCTCTCCTTCCTGCCCTTTATACGAATTAAGATATCTTCCCAGGACAGTCTGTGCTTAACATAGAATAAGTGCAGGCCTGGTTCTCGTCAAGAGAGTCTCCAACCTACTGTTGATTAGATGTTACCATGTTGAGAGTTGTTGGGGGATTTTGGGGTCTCGCCTCCTCTGACACAGTCAGATCTCTTTAGGGGTGTCGGAAAGGAGGGGGGCTCTCCACCCCTACAATTATTCTACTAGTTTTGGGACTGATTAGGTCTTAAGAACATTCTTCTACCCATTTATTCACTTAGAACTCTATACTGCCCAAGACGAGGATGTTTTCACATCCATGCTTATGTTGACTGTTGCTTACTGACTGTATTGCTTTTGGCAGGAGGCCTACCCGCCTGCAGTATGTACTATGTTAAGTTTGCATACTTGTAAGCGCCTTTTAAAAAAATAAAAAGATTGTAAGTAGAAAAGACCTGAGTTTATGTGGACGGCTTTAGCAAAAAACCCCGATGGCACTTGTGCAACAGGGTAGGCTGTAGTCTCAGACTCAAACATACTTGAGGCCAAACTTTAATCAAGACACTATTCAGCACGGGTTGCAGAGCCTGTTGCCCTAAGAGCATGCATACTCTCCAAAGGTAAGGGAGTGACAATCTACAGTCAGTATGCCTTTTCCACAGTACAAGTATTTGCACAGCAATGGAAAAACAGGGGAATGGTCACCTCTAGTGACCTATAGACAGGAGATTGTCATCCAACTGCTGGATGTCATCCAACTGCTGGATGTCATCCAACTGCTGGATGTCATCCAACTTCCCAGTTAGCTATATGTAAATGCCAAGCACACACGACTAAAACAGGCACAGTCTCAAAAGGGAATAGGAGAGAAGACGAGGCATCCAAACAAGCAGCCATCACACAACTTACAATGATAGAGAGTACAGAACCTAATCAAGTTATGCTGTACTTTAGGAAATACAACAGGTTGCTCCACTAACAGATATCACAACATGATAAAAAACAAAGTATCCTCATTAACCACCTCACGCCCGGCAGCCGTCAAACGATGGCTAGGCAGTGTGGCTCTCATTCTGGGAGACCGCCAAATGATGTCCACCCAGAAAAACAAACCTCGCGCCCATGGGGGTGCACCTCCTGACGATCGGTGGTGTGCTGTGTCAGACACACCGCTACACCAATCTTGGCTCTTTACCATGTGATCAGCAGTGTCCAATGATGGCTGATCACAATGTAAACAGGAAGAGCTGTTGATCAGCTTTGTTCAGTGTGAGTAGAGGAGAACCGATTGGCTGCTCTTCTGACAAGGTGCGTGCAGGTGCGTGCACAGGTGTGCGTGCGTGTGCAGGTGTGTGCGCGCATGTGCAGGTGTGTGTGCGTGTGCGCGCATGTGCAGGTGTGTGTAGGGGTGTGTGCAGGTGTGTGTAGGGGTGTGTGCAGGTGTGTAGGTGTGTGTAGGTGTGTAGGGGGGGGGGGGGTTGTTCATCAGTGCAGACACCCTTGGATGCCCACCCAGGACCACCAGGATCACAGGGGGTTGGCTTCACCATGCCACCCTAGAGCACCAGGAAAATGCCAGTGTCCATCTTCAATGCCTGCAACGCCACCCAGCAGTGCTGCATGCCAACACCACACAGCAGTGCCGCCCATGAGTGCCAAGCAGGCAATTCTAGTTTTTTTTTTTTATTATTATTATTAGTTGAGCAAAAAATAAAAATGCAGAGGTGATCAAAAATCACCAAAAGAAAGCTCTATCTGTGGCAACAAAATGATAAAAATTCTGTTTGGTACAGTGTATCATGATCGTGTTGTCATTTAAACTGCGACAGCAATGAAAGCTGAAAATTGGCTTGGGCATGAAGGGGGTGCAAGTGCCTGGTATTAAAGTGGTTAATAGAATTCATATGTCACCTGACAATAAACCAGTGCTACCCAAGTCACTATACAGGTATGTTTCAGTACTGACACATGGAGTAACCCATGTGTCAAGCATAGGGATGGTTGCCATGTTAAATAAAATGTACAACGTATGGATTCACAAACTACTAAAAATTGTGTTTACGAAGTATAGTGTGTGCCAAGAACCCAAAAGGAGGGATAAGACCCCAGAAAGGTAAAATTTCCAACACCACTATATCCTTTTGTGCACATTTTATAGAGCTAGACAAATGTGAGGAAAAAAGTACTGCTTAGTAAGCGTAGATGCAGAAAGTGGGAACAAGTATTCCCCACAGAGAAAGCGGGTACACATACAGTAGCAAAAGCACTGTTAAGTAATATTATCCCAAGGTTTGGGATCCCGAGAAAATATACAGTGACAATGGCCCACACTTTGTGAACAAAACAATTAAACACTTAACTGAGGCTATGGGAATACAGGTAAAATATCATTGTGCCTTCCACCCACAGTTAGCAGGGCTGGTTGAGAGACACAATGGTATACTAAAAAGAAAATTAAGAAAAGCTATGCAACAAACAAGGAAGAATTGGATTTATTTTTTACCATTCGCTGTTCTCCGCATGCACGTAACACCTAATAAGGAAAGATTGTATTCATCATCCTTTTTAAATGATGAATGGTAGGCCATATAAAACAGTCGTAGAGCAAATGGGCCCTCTGGTCAGGTTCACTAGTTTGACCTTTGAAGATAGATTTGCTCTGGAGACAGGATACAAAGAAAAGAACGTAAAACAAGAGTTACACACCTATTAACCACCAGCCAATAGCCAAATGACGGCTACAGGGCAGTTTGATAACTCTGAGAGGGCATACAATGAAGTCCTACCAGAATCGCGTTCCTGCGCGCCCCCTGTGGAGTGCAAATGGGAGCATCTGTGACCAGAGGACCTGGCGAATCACAGTAAAAGACCACCGACAGCAGACATTTACCACGTGATTGCACTGTGAAATGATAGTGCGATCAAATGTAAACAAACCGGCGTGAAATACGGTTCATTTCTCTCCTTTCCGGCCAGTGTGTGAGCGGAGAGGGGACAGTTCAGATGCAGCAGCAATATGGGTTGGATGTGTAGTCCCCACAGTGCTGCTCCGTGACAAATCCAGTCATTGATCCTCCTGTACAAGTCATTCATGCTCAGCCACACCGCCATTCATATTAATCAATCCACGCTCAGCCATCCCGCCATTCATACTCATCCATCCACCCCCAGCCATAACGCGCTGTACCCAGCCATGCTCAGCCTCTGTATAGAGCCAGGCTGTGGAAGTCTCCCACATATGGTATTGTCATACTCAGGAGTAGGAGAATCTATTCTGGGGTGTAATTTTTTGGTATGTACATGCTATGTGATATTAATATTGTATATATGGACAACTTTGTGAACTTTGTGAATATTTATTTATTTATTTTCATTTTCTTTACACATTTTCCAAAAAATTGTAGAAAAAAACAAATAAATAAAAAAAAAAAAAAAAACAGGATTTTAAAACAGCTTACCTGTAAAAATCATTTTCTTTGATGTACATCAGGGAACACAGAGCCATGGTACTTACTATGTGGGTTATATGGACCACTGATAGAGGTGGGCCAGTGTCCATCACCTAAGGCAAGACATGTACTCCCTATATAACCACTCCCACTACTGGGAGTGCTCAGTTATGTAGCCAAACAATATAAGTGGACATTAAGAAGGGAGGGGACACTGTGTCCCCTGATGTACATCAAAGAAAAGGATTTTACAGGTAAGCTGTTTTAAAAATCCTTTTTTTTTTTTTTTTGCACAGAGCCATAGTAGTTACTATGTGGGATGTCCCATTGCAATGGCAACTGAAGGGAGGGAGAGACCACAAAAAAAAAAAAAAAAAAAAAATAAAAAAAAAAAAAGAAGGACTCATACTGCACCCTTTAGTACACTGCGCCAGAAGGCAATATCCGCATGACCTTTAAGGCCCCTTTCACACATGCGGATAGTATGTCCATATTTCATCCATCCATTTGCGGATGAAATACGGACATACATTCATCCCTATGGGATAGCGGGTGTCTGCGGACGAACATCCACAGACACCCGCTTGTGTCCGCCTCCGCTGTGGTCCGATTCTGCAGACGGAGGAAAATCCTATTTTTCTATCCGTCTGCAGAGCGGATCGGATGAACACGCGCATCCGATCCCCATAGAGGAGAGCGGAGAGCTGACAGGGTGGTCCCTGCACTGTGTGTGGAGACCGCCCTGTCCGCCGCCGGCTCAGCGGGAACAACGGAGTGATCCCCGCTGAGCGAGCGGATCATCACGGGGTGGATTATTACTGATCCGCCCTGTGTGAAAGGGGCCTATTACCACTCATAGCCTGAAGCTTAACCCCCTTCCCGCCAAGCGTGCGCAGATATGCGTACTTGGCTTTTGGGGGTTATACTGGGATGATGCCCGCAGCTGCAGGCATCATCCCGGTACCGTTGTTTAGAGCCGGCGATTGGCTTTCCAAGGATAACAACCAATGCGGCTAAAAGCTGCTTGGTTGTTATCCCGGAGGAGCGGGAAGGCCCTCCTGCTGCTCTTATCAGACCTCCCGGTGGCACCGGAGAGCCGATCAATGATCTGGCTCTTCTAGCGGCTAGTGACAGACTGGAACAAAGCCGGAAATGGCTTTGTTCCAGTCTCCTTGATGTAAACACAGAAGTGACGTCATGACGTCACTTCCTGTTTACTCGGCTGTCAATGGCCTCAGACGTAAAAAAAATAAAAAAATAAAAAAATAAAGTATTTAGATACACAGTTTTAAGTGATCTGAATACTTTGAAGTGTAAAATAAGGATTTGAGGTCTTTTAGACCCCCAATCCCTCCATAAAGAGTAACTGTCACCACCTATTACTGTCACAAGGGATGTTTACATTTCTTGTGACAGCAATAAAAGTGATCACAATTAAATTTTATTTTTTTCTTAAAACACAATCATAAAAAAATAAATAATAAGTCAAACCGCCCCCATCACCTCGAGCTCACGTAGCACAGAAAATGCATACGGAAGTCTTGACAGCATATGTAAACTGTTCAAATCACACTTGAGTTATCGCTGCGATCGTCAGAGCAAAAGCAATAATTCTAGCACTAAACCTCCTCTAACTCTAACCTGGTAAACATAAAAAAAAAAATTAAAGTGTCGTCTATGGAGATGTTCAAGTAAAAGTTTGTCGCCATTCCACAAGTGCATTCAATTATAAAGTGTGACATGTTTGGTATCTGTTTACTTGGCGTAACATCTTTCACATTCACCCCTTGGTTGCACCCTAAATTTGTCCCTCCAGTCTACTCCTGTCACCCGATAATTGCTCCAACACTTGCAGCGTTTCATCATGCGTGCACTCAATACCGTATCTCTACGCCTTTAGGACCCATGACACCAGTTAAATTTAATCCTGAATGCGCCCCGTGGCATGAACTCCTCGTTTTTAGCCAGATTCTGGCCCCATTCTTCAGTCCTAACCAAACACTTTTATGAAAACAACCAACTCCTGTCCTACCGAGATCTTACAAAAACTAAAAACTGACAAACTTTCCTTGTGGACATATAACCAAATTAGACATTTCCTCATGACCACAGCCCACAAATTACAAGGGTCAAGAAATTTGACCCCTTTATGAAGATATATGTACACGTAATGAACCACAAAGACACTTAGTCTCGTTTTCATACAACCTGCTTTTCCCTCACCAATCTAAATTCGATCACTGGACCAAAAAGATGTGGCAAAAAAAAAAAAAACCTTACGCACTGACCTCAAGGACGAAGACTGGGAAAAAGTCTATACTATAGCTCATAAGGGCTCCTTAAATGTGAGTGCCCAAGAAAACATGTACAAGTTACTATCTAGATGGTACAAAACACCATCCATATTACACCGCACATTCCCGTCCACCTCTCCTTTATGCTGGAGATGCAAAACCGACCTAGGTACTCTTGAACATATCTGGTGGTCTTGCCCCACTCTTCCACTTTTCTGGAAGGAGGTGCATCGCCTTACTCAATTGATTACCACCTTCCCACTAGACTTCTCCCCTGTGCAACTATTGCTACACGCCTCAACACGATCCAAACACTCCTACTTGGGATCTTTAACCATGCATTTACTCATGGCAGCCAACGTATGCATACCTGCCAAATGGAAATCTTCAGATCCACCGACGCTACGGGACTGGTTCCGTAGGATAAATAAAACAGCAGAAATTGAGGAATTAATCCACCAATCAAAAAAATACCCCCTTCAAATACACTAACACTTGGTCAAGTTGGTTACACTTCCGCAACTCTACTGAATATCGATCAGTGATCCCTTAAATCGATAAGCTGAGATATCCCTCTATCCCCTGTATCTACCCTTTTTTTTTTCTTCTACTTTCTCCTTTTCAAATTGTACTCCAAACTTCTTACCACCTAACCGACATGGTTGGCTACTAACCTTCTTAATGGAGAACCTTCATTCCTATTTACATATAATCCGCTGAATCAATACTCCCATTATGGCCTTACGGTCTATTCGACCATAAGATTTCATTCCATCATTAACACTGCTCATTATTTGTGCAAATGTAATTGCTTTCCTGATAACTTGTGGAAGCAGAGTTTTTCTGTGAACTGTTTACCCCTGTGATTCCTATTTTGTTCAATATGTTAATTGTTGCTATAAGTGTGCTGTTAATCATCTCTGTATTACATGCAGCGGTTGCATCCACTCTTGTCCATTTTTTCTTGCATTTTCTATTCTGTTTTGTTTTTGAGAAATACTCAAATTATAAAAAAAAAAAAAAATCCTTATTTCTCTTACATTCACTCACACAGCTCCTCTCTGTAACTAAATGGGTTGTTAGCCCTATCACTGGAGATACTAGGCAAGTTGTAATACAACACTTCAGAACTTTTAGTTCCGCCCATGGGGCGTTCCCTAGGGCACAACCCCAGAGCCTGCTCAGGCAGCACAGTTTTTTCTTGCCTAGTGAAGGAGATAGACCAAGGAACCCTGCAGGCCCATAGGTCCGTGTTTTTTTTTTTTTGGTTTGTTTTTTTTTTGGTGCAGAAGCTTGGCTTTTTTACAAGATGAATGATCCTGTGATCTATCAACAGCCGGCTGGGTGATAGGCTGGTTCACTTATCCTTGTAGTCTCCCCAGTCAGGCCATTGAGCGTGTGCAGGTCGCAGCTAAGGTTCGGCAGGCCACGACATATCTCAGCTCCAGAGGTGGTCGGTGAGCTTTATGCTCCGGGGTGTACATATGACCGGTCTATCACAGTATGCCGAGGCCAGTAGTCTTCCCTGTACTGATCAGCAGTTGACTACTGTGGAATGTCTCCCAGCTTCAGGACATGCAAGTACAGCTCTCTCTGCCTGGCAGGGTGGAGCAGCTGGGCATTCTCTGGGAGGTCGATTCGGGGGCCTCCCCTCACCAGGGGGCTGTGCATGTGCTGAGCGGTGTGTGTGTGTGTGTGTGTGTGTGTGTGTTCTCACCTACAGGATTTAGCGGTGCTGCGAGTCCTGAAGCTTAGTCCCTCTGGATGCCTGTGTAGTCGTGCCCCTGTGTTGGTGCAGCACTGTGCCTGCCACATGTTCTCTCTCGTCCCTCATAGCGCTGTTTGGCAGCCATTTTAAATGTGGGCAAGGGTCAGACTGGCTTCCGACTTCAGTTCTGATATTTTCCTGGTGATTCCCTATTGAGAATACAGCGGCCATTTTCTTGAAGCCAGACCAAATTACTTCCTGTTTGGTCATCACAGGGCACTGGGAAGGTAATCCTGTGTTCTGAACATGCGTGTTTGATCGCCCATTAATCGTTCACCGATTGTGTGAAAGGGCCAGCCACCGACAGTTTCCTGCTATCTGCATCTGGGAGCGCTGGGGATCACCAGACATTGCGGTAATACAGCGCGGAACAGCCCAGGGTGGTGAGTCCAGTGGGTTAGAGCCCCTCAGCCAGCGGCAGCAGGAGGGTGGGACTCTCACTGTCCTAAGTCCCCTTCGGGTGGCAGACAGGGTAGGGTCAGCATGGCTTTAGAAACTGGTTTTTCTTCCCCTGAAATCCAGGCAAATGCAACTGGGTCACATGCAGTCTGTGCAGTCCCTATGGACACCCTTATGGCGGTCCTCAATTTGTTTGTTGCCAAGATGAAGGCGGTATGTGGGTAGGAAGGTGCTAAAAAGCCCCCCCCGGTCATCTGGGGAGGTGTCTGATGCAGACTCGGGTCCTGCTGAGGCCGGTGACCCCTGCTCTGTCTTGTCAGATGACGCTGAGGCAGAGTCCCCGTCTGGGTCCGTGCACGACAATGCGCTTGTTGGAGCACTTATCACAGCTGTGTGCGATACCCTGAAGATTCAGGAGCCAGCGGATCCCTCTGCTGATGTACCGGTCCTTTTTGGGTCCTGCAAGCCAGCACGTTCACCTAAGGTGTTCCCGTATCTGATTATTTTACATTCATTTACAAGGAATGGGGTCGCCCGCAATGGACCTTTTAGGGTTCCCAAATACATGGTGGTGTGTTACCCCTTTGAGGAAAGCCTTCTAAAATAATAGTTGGCTCCTTCGGTCGTGGACCACCCAGTATCCAGGTTAAACAAATAACCACGATTGCGGTTGAGGGGACTCCTGCGGTGGCTCGTTCCTTGTTTACGGTTGTGGAGACAGCCGTGCGACCTGTACTGGCATCCGCACTGGTGTTGCAGACACTGAGTGGGCAAAAGTTTTGCACTACAAATTGGGAGAGCAACAGGTTTCCCCTGTCTGCGTGGAACTGGCAGACCAACTAGCGCAAGGCCTTAAGTACATTTTGTGATGTGGCCCTGGATACTGGTCATCCACAGGGATAAGGTGGTGTTGCGTCCACTGAAGGTGGTCTCGGCTTTTCATATCAATGATAACATTGTATTACCATTGTTGTGTCCTAAGCCGAAGCACCCCAAAGAGGTGGCCCTTCAAGCTCTTGACGTGGTTAGGGCACTGAAGATGTATTTGTCTGCCACGGCTCCCTTTCGGAAGTCAGACTCACCGTTTTAGGTGGCTGGTCCAAAGAAGGGTATGGCGGTCTCATCGGCCACCATTTCCAGGTGAAAGATGCCGACACGTGCGGCATTTTCGTCGTTGACGATGCCGCGCTCAGTGAGCCTGCGCGCCACTGTCTACGGCGCATGCGCCATAGACAGCGGTGCCTGTCTTTGGGCAAATATCTCCCAAACCGTATAAGTTGAGGAGATATTTCTTGGACCTACAAGTAAGCCTTAATCTAGGCTTACCTGTAGGTCAACGTGTGTTGTAAGGGTTTACAACCACTTTAAGTGTTGTCCATTGAAAAGATAATAAAATATTTACAAAAATGTGAGGTGTGTAATCACTTTGTGACATACTGTGTGTATAGTGTGTATATATATATATATATATATATATATATATATACATACACACACACACACACACACACACATATACACACACATATATTGCGGTTAACGAGCGATTTGCAATGCAAGCCATTATTTTTAAATCCCGACTCTGTTTGTGAGTGCTGTCTTGGAAAACGGGCAGGATTCAAGGTTCAAGGGGATTCAAGCCTCTGTAGTGAGCAGTACCACATTTGGCCAGAGGTGCGGGGGCGCTGGGGACACTCAAACACTCCGTCTGAATCTCTCTGCCTGTTCCAATGTGCATCCAAGTGGTTTTCGAGGCTCTCTCAAGACTTTCACAACCTTAGTGTTGCAAAACATACTGATGGCATTGGTTACAGAAGGATGTCTAAAGTTCTGAATGTTCCAGAGACCACTGTTGGGTCCATAATCTGGAAGTTGAAAGAACAATTCACCATAAACTGGCCACAACCAGGTGTTCCTCGCAAGATTACTGACAGGGAGTGAAAAGAATTATAAGAAGTGTTGCCCAAGAGTGTACATATATACACACACACATATATATATATATATATATATATATATATATATATATATATATATATAACATACACCTGAAAGGCGAATATACAGGGTATTTTAACTGGGAGTTAGACCTCAAGCTACATTAAAAGGTGGAGGAGGAATATAAATCTTTTATATTTACCACTTCCAGCCCAAGTCAATTCTGGCACTCGTCTCCTACAAGTAAAACAAAAATTGTTTTTGCTAGAAAGTTCCCCTCGCAAGAAAAAAACAAAAACACACACAAACTACAGTAAGCTCAATTTCTTGTATAATGTGAAAGATGTTATGTCAAGTAAATAGATGCAAACATGTTGCGCTTTAAAATTGTGCACGCTTGTGGAATGGAGGCAAACTTCACTACTTTAAAATCTCCACAGTTTACACTTTAAGAAATGTTTACATGTTAGCAATTTAGAGTTAGAGGAGGTTTCACGATAGAATTGTCGTTCTCGCTTTAACATCAACAGTGATAGCTCCCTTTAGTGGTTTATATTCCCCGTTTGCATATGTGAGTGTAACGTACATGTGTGTTGCTCTTGCGTGTGAGCATGCGGGGACAGGGGTGCTTTCATTTATTTCATTGTTTAATTTTATTTTACACTTTCCCTTATTTATTTTTAAACCACTTTTATTCCTATTACAAATAATGTAAGCATCCCTATTAAGAGAGCATGACCGAGCTCAAGCCGCTAGGATTGTTTTTTTTGCAGTGATTGTTATTTTTTAAAACAAGACTTTACAAACATGATAGCCTTACCTGCTCTATGCAGTTGGTTTTGCACAGAGCAGCCGGAATGCTTCTCGGGTCCCTCGTCTATGCTCCTGGCCCCTCCCTCCTGTTGAGTAAAGACACAAAGCTGTGACCCTGCCCCCTCTCCATTGGCTGACTGATTTTGATTGACAGGAGCGGGAGCCAATCACACCACACAGCTGTCTCAGTCACAGGGGAGAGGAGTCCTGGGCAGCTGTAGCAATATGGCAACATCGCTGGATAAAGACAGGCTCAGATAAGTATTAGGGGGGCTGAAGGGAGCTGCTGCACACAGAATGCATTGAGGAAAAAAAACAAAAAAAAAAAAAACACGAGACTAGGATAATGTATATATAAAGAATCAAATACCTGAATGGTATAGTGCCCAGAACTGAGGCAGGTACATGGGGTAAGTGTCAGAGGAAGATGGAAAAGGGGTAGGGAGGACAAAAGAAAAGGTTGGGGGGGGGGGTGCATGTGCAGCTTCCTGGCATTGCGGACGTGATCTGAGAGAGCTCTCTCCCACGGTGGTGGATGTGGATTGGCCTCTAGACAGAGCCCACTGCTCCCTTGGCCCAAAACCCACTGCTGGAGCTAGACCCAGGGATGTTATTGTGCGGTTTAATTTTTATGACATTAAGGAAGCTCTGAGCCCCAAATTACCTACAAGGGTGCTTAGCTACAAATTTTCAGTGATCTCTCCAGTCATCACCCTTGCCAAAAGGAGAAACTTCTGCCCAATAACAGTGCATCTGCAGCAGCATTGGGTCCCGTACTATTGGGGGTTCCCCTTTAGCCTCATTGTCTCAAAGGATGGCGTCCAACATAGCCTCCGTGATCTCCAGGAAGGAGATGCATTCATGAAAAGCCTTGCCCTACCTTCAAGTTGTTTCTGGACCGCAGTGAGGCCAGCCGAAGAAACATTTCTCCACTCCTCAAAGCTCACGACCCTCCAAGCAACCTCCCTAATGTCTCTGAATAGGACTTTGACTCATTTTTTTTCTTTCCCTTTTTGCTCCATGGTATACACCGTGCTGTGATATGGACTTAGGTTGCAAGTGTTACCCTGTATTTGTTCAGGGGTAATTTGTTCTCATCACCATGGGGTATTACTTTTTTTTTTTTTTCTCTGGTTGACGGTTCTTACTACATTTTTCTTTTTGTTTTATGTTGCTTGTTTTTTTTATAGTCACTGCTACTTTTTTTTTTTTTTTTTTTAAAGGAGAGTTCCCCACTGGTGGACGGCATGCGTCCCTTCCTGGCCTGTGACATTGTTCAGGGCCTCCTGAGACACAGTTGTGTCTTAAGCTTTTAACTGGTGATTTTTTAATTTTGTTTTTTTTCTGTTTTTTTTCTGTTTAGGTCTGAATTTTTGTGGTTTTTTGTTTCTAAGTACAAGCTCAAAAGTCAGTCTTGATGGATGAGGTCTCCTTTCTTCCCCTCCCCCTTTTTTTTTCCTGTTTCTTTTTCACATGAGGTATACTGGATCATTACCGAGTACTATTGGGTCTGTCCTCCCCACTATATAATTTTATTATTATATATATATATATATATATATATATATATATATATATATATATATATATATATATATATATATATATACGCAATTCATCTCTTCCGTCAGATGTGTTCTAACATGCAACCAATGCGCTCTCCTGAGGAATTGACCTCATGGCTTTGAAACTTTTGTTTAATGTCAAGGGCCTGAACTCCATTGGAAATCGATTGATCGCCCTAATGGAGTTCAGATCCTCAGGTGCAGCTATAGTTATGCTCCAAGAGACTCGCTTTCGAGCTGCGGGCTCATTGAAATTTGCCCCTAATTTCTTTCCTACCTTGCTTATGACTCTACAGGCAAGGCAGGAGTGGCTATTTTAATCAAAAAATCCTGCCCCATTAGGATCAAAAGTACACACGCCGATCCTCCTGGGAACTTTATTATCCTGGAATGTGACTATATGTCCTCCTCCTTCACCTTAGCGAACATATGCACCAAATATTTATCAGGCGCATTTTCTAAATATATTTGACTTACCCCAATACCGCTCCGAACCCTTCATGATCGTTGGTGCAGATTTCAACCTGGTCACGTCTCCTACTAGAGACAGGCAAACCGTTTTAAATAACACTTGTGTGTAAGTCTGTTTCCCAAGCCAACGCCTTCCGTAAATGTGTCAGGGCCCACCAACTGTTTGACTCTTGGAGGATTAAGCACCCCACTGCTAAGCAATTAACTTTTACTCCATGGCCCATAAAATGTACTCCCGCCTAGACCATTTTCTCATTTCAGCTCCACTCATTCCACATATTATTGATTTTGACATGTCTCACATTACATGGTCTGACCACACCCCTATCACATTGGATGTCATGTTAACTCAAATCCTCTCTAGATCCTTAACCACTTGCTTACTGGGCACTTAAACCCCCCTCAGTCCCAGACCAATTTTCAGCTTTCAGCGCTGATGCACTTTGAATGACAATTGCGCGGTCATATAACACTGTACCCAAATGAAATTTTTATCATTTTTTTCCCCACAAATAGAGCTTTCTTTTGGTGGTATTTAGTTACAGCTCGGAGTTTTATTTTTTGCTAAACAAACAATAAAAGAAGCAAAAAAAAAAAAAAAAAAAATCATGTTTTAATAGTTTGTTATAAAATTTTGCAAACGGGTCATTTCTCTCCTTCATTGAAGTGCGCTGATTAGGCGGCACTGATGGCTGCATTGGTGGGCACTGATGGGCTGCATTGGTGGGCACTGATAGGCTGCACTGGTGGGCACTGATAGGCATAGTTAAGGCGGCACCGATGGGCACAGATAAGATGGCATGGATGGGTGGCACGGATGGGCACTGATAGGTACCACTGATAGATGGGACTGATGGGCACTGATAGGTGGCACTGATAGGTGGCACTGCTGGGCACTGATGGGCGGCACTGCTGGGCACTGATGGGCGGCACTGCTGGGCACTGATGGGCGGCACTGGGGTGCAGCACCTTTGAGGCACATTGTGGGCACTGTGGGTGGCACTGTGGGTGGCACTGCTGGATGGCACTGATGTGGGGGAACTTACTTTTATTCAGGATGGCACTGTGGTGGGCAGGTGGGCACTGGCAGGGGGCAGGTGGTCAGCTGTATTGCTGGCCGTGATCGGGACTGATGTCCCGATCACGGCCGCCGGTGATCGGCTTTTTTTTTTCTCTCCTCGCGCTGTCAGCGCGAGGAGGAATAATAGCCGATTACCGGCTCCGTTCTATCACATGATCAGCTGTCATTGGCTGACAGCTGATCACGTGATAAGGGGTCGGGATCGACCCCTTGCACGGATCGGTGATCAGGCGAGTCTCACGGACTCGCCGATCACAGAGCGCGCTGCGCGCGCCCCTCAGGGCGTGCGCAGGCCGCTCGTACCCGGGACGACGTCAATAGACGTAGTCCCGGAAAAGTAGATCCGCGCTAATGCCGTCATTTGGCAATAGCGCGGATCCCAAGTGGTTAAAGAGTTGATTTCCAGAGACCTACAGAAAAGCTCAACTGAAACCAAGGACAATATGGATGCGTATGGATGTGTGAGTGGTATTGTGGTGGACCAGAAATCGACTTCATATCTTGTGGCACTGTATAAATAGTTCTCTTACGGGGGATATAACCACACCATCCCCAGCATTTGCATTGCTAGGGATTTCTATCAAACGTTTCCCTAACCAATTTAGTATAATAGTAATACATATACTAAAAAGCAGCCTGACTAAAGATAAATGACCCAGTGGAACGCAATACAGGTTAAGCCTTTATATTTAGTAAGAATTTTGTAAAAATAGCTGTGTTTGTATCTGCTAGTAATGAGTTTAGTATATTTTTTTTGTGAAAATATTGTTTTAATAAACATTTGCGCAAATATGATGAGGCCTTAAAAATCAGTAGCACCTTTGTATTCTGCTGGTCATGTGTTTTCAGAAAATATATGGTTTGGGGCGGTTTTTTAAAAACTTTGAAAGCTGTAACTGAAATACGAAAACCTCCACATTGAGAAATGTTTACCATTTTGCAAAAAGGTGCAATTTAAAAGTTACAAATATGTTATTTTTGAACTCATTACAGATTTATATTTGCGAGCAATTTAGCTAAACATTTGCGCAAATAGTGCAAGGCCTTAAATAGTCTCTAAAAGCTGTGAGTAAAAAAAATGAAAACCTCCAGATTCTGATAAATTTGGATATTTAAACTTTTGCATATATTCGATTTTCACCATCACTCAAAAAGGCACAATGTAAAGTTTACAAATATATTTGTTATTTATTAACTCAATACAGGTCAAGTTATTATATTTAGCAGGAATTTTGTAAAAATTGCTTTGTTTTTATCTGCTAATAATTCAAGTGAGGGGGCGTGTCTAGCGAATGCGAGAGGATGCGTCTTTACCAAGCTCCTTGCTGCTCTGGATAATCCGCCACAATCCTCGCCCACGGAGCATCCTCTGCACTCCCTGCTTCACTGGGACACTCCGAGCAGGCCAGCGTCCTTGATATGGCGGTGTCTGCCAAAATCAAGGAGGGGATTGTGAGAGCTGGTCCACGGTGTGGTCCGCGCTACAGGCTCCCTGACGCCATCTTGAAGCCTACGGGGCCCCTCTGCTATCGGAGCCCAGTCAGAATGCTTATGCTGCTCTGTGTGGAAGGCCCGCCGCAAGCGACATACGGACACACCGATCTAGATTATTAATAGCGGCCGCATAAGACGGGCGCCATCGCGGCAGTCGGCCTGCCCTCTCAGGAGCGGTGAGTGTTCCTCATATTTTGGGTAAGGCAAGCTTGTTTCCCACCCCACCAGGCGGCCGATTTGCCCTGTACACCGCTCCCTGATCCACGGACGCCGTGGTGGGCTGTGTGGGGTGATTTAAGGGACTGATTGGGGCCGTACTGAGTGGGGAGCTTCTGCTAGCAAAGGTCGCGGCTTTGGCCTACCTGTGGAGCCTGGCGGCCATCTTGCTCCTCCAGCTACACCTTACTTTTGCCCAGAGCGCTACCTCCTGGGAAAGCTGCTTCCCCTCCTCAACAGATTAGTAACTAAGCCCTGCTGCCCACCCCATACAGGAGAGGGCTGCCTTTTATATACACATCAAGACACAGGGCCTACCTGCAGCAGTGGAGTGTGTGAATGCACTGTTCTAATATACACATGGCGTTGAGTGAATGTGATTAAGGAGACCTCTGCCCAGCATTCAGCGCTCCAGTTCCAATTATGCCAGCAAAGACACCTAAGTCCCGCTCCACATCTAACAAGAGCTCAGGGAAGGGACCTGTGATTAACCCAGCTGCTACTAGCTCCATACAACACTTTCTGGCTGCTGAGAGATCTGGCCACACGGCACGTAGCAGGTAGGCCAGGGTCGCAAGACGAAGTGCGTCCCCCTCTATCAGCAAGAGCTCTCCCGCGTCCTCAGGCTGCTCAGACCTTATGGATGACCCCGGGTCCCCTACTGGCTCCGACATGTCATCCCTGGTGAGCAGTCTTAAAAAGGAATTAGCTGGGGTGTTCCACGGACTGGAAAAATCCATAAAAAAGATCACAGGAGTGAGAGCAGATATGGCGCACATTCTGGACAGGGTGGAAGACACGAAACAGACAAGACTCCCACGCCACGACCATAAAGGAATTACAAGAGACTGTCACCCAACTTGCCTCCGCTCACCGTACCTCATTATACAAACTCAAAGACCTCAAGAACAGAAACCACAGGAACAACCTATGTGTTAGGGGGCTGCTGGAGGCAACAGGCGACAACGACCTTGAACCATCGATCTGTGGCATTTTTAATACAATCTTGGGTAATCCTGTGACGGACCCGCTGCAATTCGACCAAGTCCATTGTGCTCTACGCCCCCGTAATCTCAATTCTGACCAACCCAGAGATGTGATATGCTGATTATACTATTTTACGGATTAGAACGCCATCATGGTCAAAATGCGGAACACCCTAACATTGACTTTGATGGAGTGGTCATCAGCATCTTCCCAGATTTATCTAAGGAAACTTTAGAACGCCGTAGAGCTCTTAAACCTTTTCTAGAACGTCTACGCTCAGATGTGATCACTTATAGATGGGGCACCCCGGCGTGCCTGATTGCTGTTAAAAATGGTCGCTCCCACACTCTCCGATTCCCAGAGGAGCTTGCTCAGTCTCTGTCAGACCTCAGCCTACCACCGATGGAACTCCCAGTGCCTCAGGTTACACCCCTCCAGGATTCTCAGTAGCAAAAAACCCCTTCTAAGAGGAGGCGCACTTCCAATCCTGGCTCAGCTCAAAAGCACGGCTAAGCGAGCCATGCTACTTTTCGTGACCGCAGGCTCTCCAGAACACAGGGTATTTTTCGGGGTGATCACCCTCCTAAACCTCCGTTGTGACTGCCTTGCTGCAAAGCCCTCGGGTCATATTGGATGCCCCCTCTCTCTGGGACCCTCTCAGACTGGTTGGGTATGCCTGCAAGTTACACGGTTTATTTTATACTGTTTATTTTATACTGTTTATTTTATACTGTTTATTTTATACTGTTTATTTTATACTGTTTATTTTATACTGTTTATTTTATACTGTTTATTTTATACTGTTTATTTTATACTGTTTATTTTATACTGTTTATTTTATACTGTTTATTTTATACTGGTTATTTTATACTGGTTATTTTGCCAGACAATTGTTTATATGGTGTTGTTAACCCAATTTGTTTATCTCCTGTTTACCGTTACTGGAACTAATTTCTTTTAACATTTGTTAGTTTCTAGCTGAATGCTGGCGGAGCGATATGCTCCCATGTACCTCTCACAAGGTGCACCCCCCTCCTTATGGGGTTGGTGAAAGCGGGTTGCCCCCAGGCTGCATCACCTGATCTCCCCTCGGAGCTCTGGGCTGCTGGCAGCTTTCTCTCTCCCCACAGGGACCGCCGCAGAATTCTGCGTGACATACTACGATTCCCCATGAGTGTTTTGTTGGACGATTATATCCTCCACACAAACTTGTTCTTCTTAACTACCCTCTCTCTCCACCCCCCGCCCCCAGTTGGCATGCATGGAAAAATGTACTTAAGGGTCACTTGCCGCTGACATAATGGCCACACTCACGATTACTGTACTTCATATAATGTAAGGGGCTTGAATGTAGCAGCAAAAGGTCACCAGGTTACATGGGTGTTGTAGCCTGCTCTATTGCTTTCCTTCAGGAAATGCATTTAACACAATGTCAGTCAAATTGACCTCACCCCAATTTCCTCTGTGGTACTATAGCTTGTCTGACACTAATAAAGCTAAAGGAGTGGCCATAGGCTTTAGCAGCAAGGTTCCCTTTCATCTTTCAGACATGCAAACGGACGATCATGGGTGTTATCTTTTTCTAAAGGGCTTTCTTGCTAACACCCAGTGCACTTTAGCTAACATTTATTACCCAAATCACAATCAACCCACCTTCTCCCAGATTCTCTCCAAACTGTCACACTTTGCCAAGGGGGGTAACCATACTGGCAGGAGACAAATATTCCTCTAGATCCCATTTTGGACACCTCCCAAGGCCGCTCTAGTATTTCGTTTAAGCGCCTGACGCTCATTAAAAAAAATAAAAAACTTAGACCTCCAATTACTAGACATCTGGCATATATTACATCCTAAAGAAAGATTTCTCACATTTCTCTAAAACGCATCAATAATACTCCCAAATAGATAATATATCTTTCTTGACCACCACCACTTCCCACTCTTACAATCTGCTCACATAGGCACCGCCACCATATCTGATCATGCACAGTGTCGATGCGCATGGCCATGCCCACTTTGACTCACCGCTCTAATACTTGCAAACTTAAGGACTCTTCTTTGTGATCAAACAGAGGTCTCCAGGTTGTCCTCTCATTTAACACAATATTTCAAAGAAAACACAGCCTACAATAGTTCCCCCTCCATCGTATGGGAAGCCCACAATGCTACCACAAGAGGCCGATTTATTTAATTAGGAGCGAGGAAAAAAAAAAGAAAAAAAAGGAGAATGGTCAGCAAATCAGGCAGGTGCTACACCAAATAGCAGTTCTAGACAAACCTCATAAGCTTTCTCTACACTCAACTCCCCTTAAGGCCCTCACTTTGAAGCGCGAAGAACTAAAAACCCTGCTAGACCTCGACACAAAGGAAATTCCAGTGCTTCTCGCAGACACTATATGAGTGGGGAAATAACCCTAGCAGGCATCCCTTAAAGCAAAGCAGTCTAAATCCTTTATCCCCAAAATAAAACTCCCTAACGGCAATCTTGTACACGCAACCCCTCATAGCCAAAGCCTTCAGGGAGTATTACGCCGATCTATATAATGTGACCCATGATTTCGCCCTCCCTGACTTCTGAAGAGAGGTGCAACCGCAACCGAAATGGCTCTGAGGTCCTCCCTCTCCAGGGAAAGCTCCCGGACCAGACGGATATACTACTCTTTATTTTAAAACATTTGGTGGCATCCTGCTCCCTCACCTTACAGCATATGCTAACTCAATCTCCCATGCCTTGGGACTTCGCTCAGAATCTCTCGCAGCCTACATTATAGTCATCCCCAAGCTGGGAAAAGATCCCACTCAGTGCAGAAGCTACAGACCGATTTCCCTGCAAAATGTTGATTTTAAATTGTATTCCAAAGTCATGGCCAATCGCTTACTCCCTTTGATAACTAGCTGGGTCTCACCTGACCACACAGGTTTCATACCTCACAGAGAATCCAAACAATTCCCTTCAAGCAATATCCCTTATTCGGTATGTGCGGAAATATGCCCAACCCACCCTACTCTTATCCACGGAGGCTGAAAAAGCGTTTGATAGGGTGGACTGGGACTTTCTCAAATTGACCCTGCAGCACTTCGGTCTAGGCCCTCGGATGTTTCATTGTATCTCTTCCCTTTATACTAACCCAGCGGCTCAACTCCATATAAACGGCATGCTCAGTGACCCATTCACACTCTTTAACGGGACCAGGCAGGACTGCCCCGTCTCCTCTCCTGTTCGTAATCACCCTAGAACCTTTTTTGCCAACAATTAGACATAACACTAACATTCACGGCAGAGTAGATAACACAACCCACAAATACGCGTCACATGTGGACAACATTTTATTCTTTATACAACCATGCATCTCATTACCCAATTTCATGTCTGCTTTTTCTACTTATCAAACGTTGTCCAACTTCAAAATTAATCTCTACAAGTCAGAAACTTTGAACATCAACCTCCCTGAACGGGAAGAGAGGCTATTGGTGCCGCTCTTCCCCTTTAGATGGGTACAACGGTGCATGAAATATCTGGGAATTCATCTCACACCCAACATTCACTCCCTCTTCAAAGTTAACTACATACCCTTACTAAATAATGTCAGAGATGATTTAAGGAAATGGAACAATCTTAAACATTCCTGGCTAGGAAAAGTAAATATTGTTAAAATCCACATTCTTCCTCAAATCTTATTATTCTTTCAAACGATCCCACTGGGTGTCCCAATAGGGTTCTTTACTACACTACAATCCATGATCTCCCGTTTCATTTGGCAGAACAGTCACCCCAGAGCGTTTAGAGACAAACTTTTTCGCCCCAAGGACTCGGGGGGGGGGGGGGGGGGGGGGGGGGGACTGGTCCTCCCAAACTTCAAAGCTTATTATGCTGTAACATTATCTAGAATAGCCGATTGGAAATATGCGGTTAACTCCAAACTATGGGTTCACTTAGAACACTTCCTAAGCGGTGTTGATCTCACTGTTAGCCCTTGGATAACCCACTCACAGACACCTTTCTGAAACAACCTCTTCCCTCACTACCTCCTCCTTGGATTTGTGGGACACTCTGCACAAGAAGCTTGGCTGGTCCTCTCTCTCACCCCTTCTATCGGTTCTTAAACATTGTTTTAGCAGGCTTACTAGGACCAGGTTTTAAGGCCTGGTCTCACGGAAGGCCCCCTTTTACTACATCATATCCTCTGTGCTAACACTCTTAAGCCTCTACCCGACATCCTTGGCTCCAAACCGATCACTTTCTTAGACAAATGGAGGTACCTCCAACTACAACGCTTCCTCCGAACCCTACCTCAGCCCCTGAGGGAATTACAAGATCTTAATGCCATTGAAAAAGTTTTCCATCCAAAAGACCCACCCTTACATTGTATCTCAATCTTCTATAAAGCTGTTATTACACACCAGAATAATGCACTTCCATCATTTTTGTCCAAATGGGAATTGGATTTGACGTCATACCTTCCAGTGCCCCAGAAGGTCAAAATCTTGCGGTTAACCCACATCACGTCTCTCGCTTCAAAAATAGCTGAGGTCAACTACAAACTACTCACCATATCACACTATACTCCTTCCAAACTACACCAGATGTTCCCTGCCAATTCCCCGTTGTGTTGGAGGAATTGTGGAAACACAGCAACTCACGCGCATATCTGGTGGTTGTGTCAGATTATTTGTCCCATCTGGGCCAACGTCATCCAGTTTATACAACAGATTACGGCCGTCAATCTTCCCAATGATCCGTGGATTATCCTCTTCCACGCTACCAAGGAACCCATCGGAACTTATGAACGCTCCCTTGTGCCCCACCTGCTCAACACGGCTAAGGCTTTAATACCCTACCTTTGGGGATAACCCACGACCCCATCGGTGAAAAGCTGGCTACAGAAAATATCAGATGTCCACCTTATGGAAGACATTACTCACCGCAACAGGAATACTTCCCAACGACACACTCACTTGGTCTCCGTGGATTGCTTTCACAACCTCCCCACATTACAAGGAGCTCATAACGCAAACACTGAGGCCAAGACTACTTATCAAACGTTGTCCAACTTCAAAATTGAGAACCTTGGACAGTTCTTATTACTCCATATACCGGTAGGCCGGTATTTATGTGGTTAAAGCTCTACTCTGTCTTACATGACCCAATGGTTTCGGATTACTCATTGTTATTAGGTTTCCACACATGCCAACGTCCTTTCCCCCTCTATCCCCCTTTCCTTTCTTGTTTCCCCACCTCTCCCCATTTCTCGCTTTTTTTTTTTTTATTTTTTTTTATATATATAAACGTTCAATACCTTCAAAATGCATAGAAGTTATCTGGAAGTGTATTCCTGCCTGACCAACATCTTACACATGGTTGAAGGTCCCCTCATAAGCATAGAATCCATCACTTTTTAGTTTAGAACTCTCAATGTTATTAAATGCTCAGGAAAACTGTACCACTGTACATGAAACATTGCATAGCTTCTGGTCGTTTATTTTTTTTTTATTTTATTTTTTTTTTAATAAAAGACAATTCAAGTATATTTTCACCGAAATTATTCTGTTGATAAACATTTGCACAAATATCACAGGGCCTTAAAAATCAGTAATACCTTTTTATTCTACTGGTCATGTGATATCATAAAATATATGGTTTGGGGGGGGGGGGGGGTCTTTCACAAACTCTGAAAGCTGTAAATGAAAAATAAAAATGCAGATCCAGATCTTTCACAAACTCTGAAAGCTGTAAATGAAAAATAAAAATGCAATGGAAGGGGGGGCGTGGCTTAGCAATGGCCGAGTGAGGACGTGTTTTACGTGAGCTCCTGATCTCGTCTCATCCAGCTATATTGACAGCTAATACGGACGTTTCTTCTGCTATGTGCTCTACCAAAAGATACAGGACCAGATCGTCAGCCGACGGCACCCGCTCGCAAACCCCACAGAGGTCTATCCAACGCCATTTCAAGGACCTACACAGTGTCTCGCCCGACGCCATCGTTACAGCGCCACGTGCGATCTGCAACGAGGAGGGACCCACGCCGGATGGGCTGCTCTCCCCTGATCTAGCCATTGCCGCTGACCCCTTCCTAGAGACATCTGAGTATTTTACCCGACGATCTTCGGATGATACTACCGGCTCTGCCAACCAAGGCAGATTAAGAAGCCCTTTCCTCAGTCGGACATTGAATCGCTCATCCTCCAAGTGGAGGAAGCCCATACCCGAGACATTCAGGAAGTTAAGGGGGACATACAGGCTCTGTCAGTCCGGGTGGAGTCGGGGAGGCTATGATTCATTCACTCACGCAGCGGGTACTAGAGCTGGAGCACGCACGGGAATCGCAAGTGACCACAAAAGTAGACGTGCAGCTTCATAAGGAGGATTCGGAAGACCCCAGCCGACACAACAACCTGAGGCTGCGGGGATTACCGGAGGCTACAGGAGCGGAGGACCTAGCGGCAACAGTGGTGGCGATCTTCCACAAGATTCTGGATCCGCCGGTGGAACTGGATTGCGTGCATCGAACCCTGGGACCGAAGCCAACTGACCCTGAGAGGCCCAGAGATGTGCTCTGCAGGCTCCATAGATATTCTCAGAAGGAGCTCATACTTCGGAAGGCATAGGAGCATGGGGAGGTGAACTTCGATGGAGCCGCTGGATCTCTCCAGAGCCACACTCCAGAGAAGGGCATTGTTGAGACCTGCCTTGGAACTAGCCAGACGCCGGGGCTGCACATACCGCTGGGGGTACCCCTTGGCAGTCACATTCTGCAAAGAAGCTGGTTCTTTCACCCTACGCACCCCGGCGGATCTACCCGCATTCTTCGCCTTTTTTTGGAAGTTGATCCTGAGCCCATCCCCAATTGGCTAGCTCTCATCCCCCTGCAATCCAAACCGCCCGGGAACCGCGACTCAACGTGGCCATCTTCCCCAACACCAACACCGGTCCAGAAGACGAACTTGGGCACTGTCAGCGGAGGGGTCACGTGAGTTGTAACTGCTTAACTCCTGACAGACTTCGTACTAGAGCCGGGCACACCCGCATTGATATCACCTTGCTTCCCCCTTTTTGTTCTTTCACTTTGGTTTGACTGCTTCCACTCATGCACAAGCTCTTCTGGAACTTGCTACTACATCCTCCCCGGCCATTTACTAAGGACTCCGGACCAGTTTGACTTGTGGGGAACTCCCACTCGTCCCACATTTTCCGGAATCCAAAATTCCCCCCAGGGCTAGACATAAAGGCCTTTCAATGGTGGCTGGATAAAGGGCTGTACCGATTAGGACACTTTCTCAACTAAGGGGCCCCTCTCTCTTGCACAATGCATTAGTAAACTAGACCTACTGCAAACTGAAAGGTTCAGGTTTAGCCAAATCAGTCATTTTCTCCACGGTATATGGCTAGACAAACCAAACCCCCCACGATTTTCTATCTACGAACTCTGGTGTGGTCAAGCCATGGAGCAAAGGGGAGGGATCTCAATCATCTACGCTTCACTCTCACAACCTCAGGGGAAGTCTTTCTACATGCTGGCTTGGGAGGAGGATCTCCAGATCAAGTGGAGTCTGGAGTCCTGGCAGTCTGCCCTATCTGTTGCATTTAACAGAATCTTAAACACATCCCTAATGGAAGCGAATATAAAAAATAACCAGGTGGTATTTGACCCCCGCAAGACTAGCGAAGATATTTCCGACAGCGGATCCTGTGTTTCAAGGGCTACCAACTGATAGGCACAATTGCACATGTATGGTGGGAGTGTCCCAGAGACATTAGTGGAAGAAAATATTCAACATTATCAAAAAAGCGACAGGATGCGAGCTCTCTAGGATCCCAGAAATTGCCTTATTGAATGCCCACTTCCCTAGCATCTCCAAACATAAGCGTAAATTGATCCACTATTTTTTTAGGGGTGAAAAGGACTCTGGCTAAAGCATGGAAGCAACCTAAGGTCTCAGTTAGGTTAGCTATAAGGAAAATCTCCTGGATTATGACCCAGGAAGAACTAGCAAGTACCCTCAACGATTCCACACATAAATTTGAGTTGACCTGGGAACCTTGGGCCCAGTTTGTGGGTATCTCCATCATTCCGGGGATCACTCCGGCCCAAAAGCAAAACCAGCACTGATCACTGGGAACCTAACAACCCTCCTTGCCCTCTCTCCATTTCCTCCTCTCTCCTTTTTTCTCCTTCCTTATTCTCTGTGGGTCTATCCCCTCACTTTGTCAGGGTAACTGATCGACTTCTAAAGCTATAACTCATAGTCGGTCTTGGACAATTGGGAGGAGTGGCCAGGAGCTCCCGCTCTATGAGGGGGGGGGGACCCCTTTCCTTGCGCAGTGTGATCCCTAGTGGGGCGCAGGGGTAAAGGCTTCTCCCTTGTACGGTTCATGTTGGGCTTAGCCTGGCGGTTTGTTCTTCAGCTTTGACATAGTGGAATACAGTCTTGTTCTTGGCAGTTCCTCTTGGTCATACCCCCCCCCCCCTCCATCAGACGAAGGGATGTTAGCTTATTTCCTTTAGAGCGGTTTTAGTTTATGATATATTTACAGGTGCCCTTCAAACCCCAGCAAACAAGGAGGCCGACATAACTTTCTTCATCATAATGTTGCCCTTCAAGTTCAACTTGTTAGTATGCTGTTTCAGTTTCTCTGTATTGTGTACTATGAAAATAAAATACTTTGAAAGTAGAAACAATTTGAAAAAAAAAAACCGAAGTCGCCAGGGGTGTCCACTGTCCGCACTCCTCTTCGCCCTCTCATTGGAACCTTTCCCGCGCACTGTGCGTGCCAACCCGAACATTACGGGAATCCTGGTTGGAGACACACAACAGAAGATTGCCGCATATGCAGACATGTTATTCTCGCTTATTAACCCAATGATTTCCCTCCCCAATTTGCTACAAGAGTTCAGAGATTATGTCAACATCTCTAACATGAAAATAAATTTTCATAAATCTGGGGGGCGTGGCTTGTTGAGGAAGATGGCAGCTTAGCTCTACAGCTCAGTCGGACCACGGCCTAGATCTTCAGCTTTTATTGAAAAGAGGTGATATTTGACCAGCCGAACATGGGGGCTTCATCCCGTCGCACATCTGGGTCCCGTTCCCGCTCCCGAGAGGACCGGATAACCGAGCGGCCTATAACATCCCAGAGATGTTCCGCTCACAGAGGCACAATATGGCGGACGGCGCCTCACACACAGCATGGAACAATAACATTGTTTTCTCCCCCACTGAGCAACGTTCCGTGCAGCCGTCCGACATCCAACCCGCATTTGTCCCAACAACTGAGCCTGGCAGACCTTCGGGCAGTTGTGACAGACATAATAGACACTTTATCGGCGGCAATATCTGACCTGCGCCAGGAAATTCAAGTGATAGTGGGTAGAGTACACGCCATAGAAATAGCCTCAGACTGCCATCAAACGGCCTTGAAAGATCTGGACCGTAGAACCACCACACACAGCCTTTACCTCAGAGACCTCCAAAGGCACGTCGAGGACCTCGACAATTGAGGTAGGAGGCACAATCTGAGAGTACGTGGTTTGCCTGAGACTGTGGGGAGCGATTGCTTTTCACAGACAATCGCAACCATCTTTAATAGTCTGCTGGAGAAACCCCCGCAAGCACCAATCATCATGGAGCGCATTCACAGGGCTCTCAGGCCCAGGGGAACGGACAACGATCCACCCAGAGATGTCATTTGCTGCATTGTGGATTATGCTCTAAAGGAATAAATATTACAGCGCGCCAGAGTAAAAGACGACATCCATGAGGGCCAGCCTATACACATATTTCAAGACTTATCTGCCATCACCCTGAAAAACCGCAGGGACCTCCGCCCACTCCTGGATGTACTCAGACGTAAAGGCAAACCTTACAAATGGAAGTTTCCGTTCGGTCTCCAAGCCACCCATAATGCTCGCACTGCCTTACTGAGGATTCCGGAGGAGTTGGACAACTTTTGCCATACGCTTGACATACCGTTTGTTAGCCTTCCCAACTGGTATGCGGATTTCGCCCGCTTCAAGCTGCCGCAACGTGATAGGGTAGAACTGATGGAAGGCCCTGATGTCTCTTCCAGACGCCATCGATCTCCGATTATGGATCCCGTTATGGAGACCGTTAACAGCTGGAACATTATTGTACTCTGGGAGTAGTAGAGACACGCATTTGTTTCTCCCCGGACCATGGCAGACTTTTGTTTTCCGTTTTCAGTTTTCGGAGTTCATACGTTTTTTTTTTAACCTGGTCTACTTTAATTCAGATCTTGGTCCTGGAGGGGTTAACTCCTCACTTTCACTACACGTCCTCCTTCCTGAAGAAAGGGAACAGATTTTTCTTCCCATCACAGCTACTGTGGGGCAATACTGTTATGACTAAGCTGACCACAAAATAGTTAGTTACCCCTTTTTTTATTTTTCCTACCTCGCAAGCCCCATTGTAGCAGCTTCATTCTACGTGTATGATGCGGTCACCCGGACTCATGATATCTTTGAGTTCCTAATAATATGGACACGGAGATACTTGATCAGAAAAGTGAGCTCCCATGAGTATGGACTGGCTCCGACAAGAATTTAGTACCGGAACTCCAGACATATGTCTGTGGTTCAGCGGAAGTGTTAGTAACTAGTGTTCTTTTGTATAAAGGCTGTAACTTTTCTCATTCCTAATCTTTAGTATGTAGATTGCAATTTACTCCTACTGCCAAGATCGCGGGCGGCTATTAGATTTCTAGATGTCTATGCCCAGTCTCAGCAGGACGTGGTACCAGCCGTTACCCGAGGAGGCGCTTTCGGTCCTTCTATAGAGGAATTCGAACGATGTCTTTGTAAGAGCCTCCTACAGACTAATGTCCACGAGTCCTGGCATGGGAGTAGATTTTAAATCACAGATAGCGGTATACCACATTTACATGTCTTTTGTACATTATACTATTGCCTTTCCTTCTCTGTTCATGGTAGGAGGGGGATTCCCCCCCCCCCCCATCTTTTTTTTATTAAAGCTTGCAATTAAGCCACCCCGCTCCCCAGGTTTCCATGGAGACCACTGGGCCGCCTCTTCCCTAAATCTATCTCAGAATCTAAGCAGTAGAATTGCAGCATTTAGACCCAACCTCCTTTAATTAAGCCTTCGTCCTCAGCCTGAATGCAACCCGATATGCACCCTCTCACATAGATTTACCCACGGCTGATCAGTTGCCACACTCAATTTTATCTCCCTGTTCGCTCATCCGAGCGCCCTCTCTTTGTACTAACTGTGCCCCATGATCTCTATTAACGGGCCTCTGTCTTGTCCATAGGTCGTGGGTCCGACGATGGGCATATGTTACACATTCCTCTAGGTACTCCCCATCACCCACACGGTGGACTGTCACAGAATTTCTGACACCGGATCTCAATACCTCTCGTGCAGTCCAACCGACTTATACCGACTATTTGTAAATATTTCAGGGGGGCCGTAGGTGCACCCTCACAGTCGGGACTTGTTTGGTAGTTTCTTCTTACCACCTTAGCCCCTCATTTCACGTCCCTCCCCCCCTTCACCTATACTCTGCCTTCTCATTTCCACCTCCGTCGCTCTTCCTTCCGTTGACTCCGTACCCCGGATTAGCCCCCAGACTCCGCTCTTTCTTGCCATACCTCCTGATTGGGTTTAATTGCACACTCAACGTCGATAGCCAGCATGCCCACACTCGCGTCGCTTAACAAACAGGGATTAAACTCACCAGAGAAAAGGAGGCAACTACTAGCACAGATGCAAAAAACTAGACCCGACATCCTCTTCATACAAGAAGCGCATTTCAGGACAAACACTGTTCCGAAATGACAGTCCCGCTACTTCCCAGTGGCTTTTCATGCCACGAATTCAGAGGCTAAATCAAAGGGAGTTTTAGCCAAACATTGCACATTCATACTGAAAGACAAAAATGTTAGACCCCAGAGGTAGATACCTCTTCCTGAAAGGGAAAACAGGAGGTAACGCATACACTTTAGCTAACATATATGCGCCAAACTCCAAGCAGGTTTCCTTCTTCCGAACGGTTAACCAAGCTCTGACCCCTTTCGCTGAAGGGACCCTGATCCTGGGAGGGGACTTTAATGCCCAGTTGAACCCATTAATCGACACATAAAATGGGAAATTGGCAATTCCCTATGCAGCATTACGCACCATTAAGAACCAGTTGCATAATCTTCAGTTGCATGATTCTTGGCGAACCCCTCCACCCCACTACCAAGGACTACACGTTCTCCCCCCCCCATAATAAATATTCCCGTATAGACTACTTCTTCCTCTCCCAAAAAGACTTACACCTCCTTCAACGCGCCTCGATTGACCCTCAGATAGTTTCGGACCATCACCCGATTTTTATGTCCATTTCCATTCACGACGAAACTGCCAAAGCTCCGATTTGGCGTCTTGACCCCTCCTTACTTACGGATTTAACAATCCTTGACAAAATCGAGACTTGCATCCAACACATTTTTTCAGAAAACAAACCCATGGACACATCTCTCTTGATAAATTGGGAAGCCCATAAATGTGTGATCCGGGGCGTTCTCATTGCGGAAATGACCCATCGCAGAAAAGCTAGGCAAAAACAATTTAGCGAGCTATTGTCCAAAATCTCCACTCTTGAGAAAGCCCACAAGCAAACTCAGGCCTTGCAAGCCCTATCCACCCTCACCCAGGCTAGACAGGAAATGTTGGAGCTTCTTGGCAAACAAATTAAACGTAAAGATATTCTTTCTCAAAAATATTTTTATGAATTCGGAAATAAGGCTAGCAAGGGCTTGGCGAGACCCCCCCAAGTGAAAAGATCAGCTATGACGATTCATGCGTTAACAGATGCGTCAGGCCGTAAACTGACATCTAACCCAGACATAGCTTCCCAATTTGTTTCCTTCTACGAAAACCTGTATAACCCATCTCCTACAGTCCAAGATCAGCCAGAACTAGATAGGAGGGGTATGATTGCCCCCACTAAAATCTCAGACGAGGAGTGTCAGACTCCTAGATCCGCTGTCTGCTGCGGAAGCAGCATTAGCTCTAAAGCAAATGAAACCGGGCAAAAGCCCAGGCCCCGACGGTTTAACTACAGGATTTTACAAGGCGTTACAAGACCACCTTGTGGAGCATTTTCTATTGGCATATAATTCCTGTACATCCCCCCTAATTCCCCCACGGGATCTGCTGGCTGCCCACATTGTAGTCATACCCAAACCAGATAAGGATGAGACGAAGGTCTCCAATTACCGCCAGATATCCTTGCTCAATGTCGATTTGAAATGGTTTGCAAAAATTTTGGCCAACCGACTCCTTCCTTTGCTCCCTCATTCCATTCATTTAGATCAAGTAGGTTTCATCCATGGTAGGGAAGCGAGGGATAATACAATTAAAGCTCTTAACATCCATCACTGGCTTCATTCCCAGAGACTACCAGGGTTTTTCCTATCCCTTGATGCAGAGAAGGCGTTTGATAGAGTGGCCTGGGATTACATGTTCCAAACACTACAGTTCCTGGGCCTTCCACCCTCGCTGTTAAACCTTATCATGACACTTTACTCTGCTCCCACAGCTAGAGTGAGAGTGAATGGCCACCTATCAGACGCCTTCCCCATCAAAAATGGAAGCCGTCAGGGATGTCCGCTTTCACTGCCTATCTTCATATTCACTCTAGAACCCCTCCTTAACTGTATTAGAGCAAACCAATACATAAAAGGGATCACAATCAAACAACATCAATATAAAACGGCAGCCTTTACAGACGACATCCTTTTGTTTTTATCAGACCCACTGTCCACCATTCCTGCCCTGCTCCGTACTAACCAACACTACCAATTCTTATCTAATCTCCGAATAAACTTCACGAAATCCACTGCTCTCAACTTGACCCTCCCAAAAGAAGTTTGTGACCAAGGCAAAGTTAAGTTTCCATTCACCTGGAGTTCCCATGGGATTAGATATCCAGGTATTCAAATCACGGCCTCTATACAGGACTGGCACGCCACTAACTTCTGGCCGCTCCTACAAGCCATCAATAAAGACCTAGCCAAATGGATCGGGAGGTCCTATACCTTTTGCACGCTCTCCCCATTGCCACCCCAAAGACATTCTTTGCCTCCTTGCGTAGACTGTGTGTCGTTCATTTGGGGAAAAACGCACCCTCGCATCAGTTACTTAAAGCTCACCATGCCCAAGGGTAAGGGTGGAGTAGGCCTACCGGATATCCACAAATTACCTTGCCAGCCATCTCACTAGGATCCTCGATTGGAATTTACACTCTAAGACTAAAGATTGGGTACAACTTGAAAATGCCTTGGCCACATCACCATTAGCTTCGTCTCCATGGCTACCCGCAAAACACACACCGCTTCTCGTGCAAAATCATCCTCTAATTTATCCAACGTTATGCGCATCCCGAGAATGCTTTATGAAACACGCTATCTCTTCCTCTCAAGGCCCCCTGACTCCTTTGAGAATGAATGCGGATTTTGCCCCGGGCATGGATAAACACTTCTTAAAAGATGTTTGACCACAGCAGTCTTTTCAAGCTAAACATGTCTACGAGGGAAACAAAATGCGTTCGTATTTAGCATTGGTCGAAGCATCACCTACGCATTCATTTTCCTTTTGGTCATACGTCCAATTAAGACACTTCCTTCACACAGCTCCATCTCAATCTCACTGGTCGCATCCCCTCACACACTTCGAACAGCTGTGTGTATTGGAGGAACCACAATGACACCTCATTTCGCAAACTTATACACTATTACTGTCCTCTGCTAAGTAAACACCGGATCGGCTAAAACATAAGTGGGAACGAGACCTGACAATCTTTTCCCGAAGAAGATTGGGACACTATCTTCAGGCTTGTTCACAAGGGATCACTAAAGATACTCACGCAGGAAAATGCATATAAAATAATCACACAATGGTATAGGACACCTCTCCAGATACAACGATTCGCCCCACACCTTTCCCATCAGTGTTGGCGCTGTTCGGACGGAGTAGGTTCCTTTCTACACGTCTGGTGGACCTGCCCCAAATTGCAACCGTTTTGGAAAGAAGTCCACAGAGTGATCAAACAAGTCACGACCTTTGATTTAGCCTCCCTCCCTTCGCAATTCTTATTGAACTTACCCTCTATCCCTAAAAAAAACAATATTTTCGCTCCCTTGCCATGCACATGGTGAATGCGGCCAAATTATGTATACCGACTAAATGGCGTACTTCCGAGCCTCCTACCATTGCAGAATGGTTGGCGAGGATCAACAAAACGGCGGAAATGCAAGATCTTATTCATCAAGCCCACGATCAATCTGAAAAATTTACCTCCCTTTGGGCATGCTGGTTCCACTTTCTAACTACCCCTGATTATAAGTCGCTCTCCCATCCAGCTGGGTCGGGGGTATGGAGTTAACGGAATGATCCCCCCCCTGCTTTCCTTCTGTCCTCCTCCCCTTATCCTCGATTCTACAGCCCTTGGCTCTTTTGTTCACATACTCCTTTGTTTTGGACACCAACGGGGCCTAAATTTTCCCCAGAGATGGAATCTGATCCCCCCTTAGTGATAGGTCCTACTCCATAGGGCGTAACCCAGATGTTCGAATATGATAGAGACCTGGATCTCTCCCCACCATTCGGTCAGGGGATTGGACACATAAATGTCACTGATGTTCTTGGTTACTCATTTGAAAAGTATTGTCAACTTCACTTTTGTTGTTCTGATAGCTATGTAAGAAATTACCCTTTTGTATATCCTTATAATTGTATTACTTGACTTTCACACATTCAGAACGCATGTTATGTTTGATACTGTGAGTGTATGTTTAAATAACTTCAATAAAATCTTTGGAAAAGGGGCGTGGCCGGAAGTCGAGGTGGACGGTCGCATCCAAAGAGAGCTCCGCGGCTGCCTCGCTCCATCTGCCGCCATCCGCGCTCTGGACCTTTCCGAGGGGCCTCTTACCTCCCCATCCTTGTCGCTGGAGTTGCCCGCTATCAGCTGCGGGCTTTTTGGCTCAACCCCGTGACACCTGCGAGCTCCGGTTCGTCCGGAGGCTGCGGACATTGCGGGAGGCCCATCGCCGCCATCTTGCTGCCTACCTCCGCTCCGGTGCTCCCGGACACCGCTGTAGCGTCCTCCGGCTGGCCGTTCGCCCATCGCACACACCGGCAGACATCCCCGCCTGGGGCCTGGAGGCTGAGGCTGGTGGGCGGCGAGAGGCTCGGTGATCGGGGCCTAGGGACCCGGGGTGTTCGCCGGCGGCCATCTTGGTACACCCTGGGCAGGCCGCAGCACTCCTTCCCCGGATCTGGAGCCTGGATCTGCCTCCCACACTGCAACCCTGCTCAGGACCACATCCACACACGGTGAGGCATCCCCGGATCTTGCTGGAGCAGCCAGAGCCCTTCCCGCAATAGCCCATCGCCACGAGGCTCGGACTGACGACGGGCGCCATCTTGGGGCCCACAGCTGCTTTCCCGACGCCGCATCTCACCATCATCTGGGCAGCATCACAGGAGATCACCTTCCGAACTTGTGGTGGGCAGAATCCCTGACCTGCAGTGTCGCTACGCAACCTCCCGGGCTCACAGTGAGTACAGCACGCCCCCTCCCCCCCCCGGTTGTCAACTGCTACCTGGCACTCTGACCCCCACTGGGACGTTCATCCTGGGGAGTGCTCCCCTCCACCCGGCACACTGGGTCCTTTAGCATTTACGTTTCGGAACTAGTCTGTGGGACAACACATCCCAGCAAACCCACAGATAGGTGTAGCAAGATGGTTGCTGGTTGTCCATCTCAACTCACCCCACTTCACTGAGGCCGCATACGCAGCTAGGTACAGTATGGACGTTTGAGTCCCCAGATTAGCTCCGTTCGGGACTTCAGCTTATCCCCAAAGATCATTAACCCCACGATTCACCCCCTTTTTTTATATCACCTCTTAACCCGCAGAACCTTGGTGCATGCCGTCGAAGGAAAAAAAAGCACGGAGCACCGCTCAAAAGACCCTCACACAGCATCTTCTCCGTTCTCAGGAACAATCTAGCATGGAGTGTGAGGGGGCTATTGGAGGGGGTCTCTCCCCTGGTCCCGCCACCTCTCCGCGTTCACCAGGTCCATCCTCACCTGCTCCATCGTTGAATAGTGTGTGCCCTAGTGCCCTCTCTGGAGGACAGTCTGGAATCCATGTACAACAGATTGGCGTCCAAATTCCAATCGGAACTACAAAAGACTTCCCATGCACTTTCACAAGAAATCTCTGCCCTGGGCGCGAGGACAGAGAGATTAGAGACTAAGCATGATGAGTTGGCGATAGCTCATAATGACCTTAGCAGAGAACATGAAGCCCTATCCTCCACGGTCCAGCTACTACAGACTCAGATAGAAGACCTTGATAACAGAAACAGGCGCAATAATCTGCGCATCCGTGGAATTCCTGAGTCCGAATCTGAGCTCATTCCGGTGGTGATTAGGTTGTTTAAATCCTTGCTCCCTGACCATGAGGCCAACATGTTCAAATGTGACCGGATTCATACGGCCCTACGCCCCAAACCCCCGGAAGACAAGCCGCCCAGGGATGTCATCCTTTGCATGAAAGATTTTCTGGTCAAGGAGGAAATATTAAAGAGCAGCCCGCAACAAACAGAGGATAACCCTTGACGACAAATTAATCCAAATTTTTCCAGATATTGCATCGGCGACTTTGGAGAGGAGGAGAAACCTGAAGGAAATAACCACTGTCTTACAATCAGCCCGTATCAGATACCGGTGGGGATTCCCGTTTCGTCTGGTGATCCCTCATAATGGCACGACGTACTCCGCCACCTCTGTCCTGGAGGGTCAGGAAATCCTGGTGAAACTTGGCTTATTGGAGCCCTCTATGATTCGCAGACTGCCCTCCACTCCTAGAGCTACACCTATTTGGCAAACACCCCCTACCAGGAGGGACAGACGTAGGATCCGGTATGGTGTTGGGGGATCGGGTGGAAGATAGCCCTCGCTGACGGTACTTTACTCTGCTTCATCTTGAGGTTCTGACTGCGGTTAGCTTTGACTCCCAGAGGACATACACAATGTGCTTTTGTTTGCTGTTTCGAGGGTAGAATTTTTTTTTTTTCCCCTCTTTTTCCCTCTCTCTCCGCCCCTCCATCTTTTTTTGGGGGGGGGGTGGGGAGAGAGGGAGGAGGAGCATATGTTTTTCATGGTATTCTACCCGGCCCTCTGGAATTTTACAAGTCCCTAGGAGCTGTATTATGGCTCCCCTTTCCAGTGGTTGGTTGCTTCTCTGGTGGGTGCTCCCTACCATTGCGCAACCCTACTGGCCGCGAGACCTAGTAGTCTCGGTATCCGACTTTTACTTTGGTGTGGGAACTCTCTCCCACACGCTACCACGTTTAGCATTAATGTTGTTTCTCAGACCTATGTTAGAGGCTGGGATTATTTTTTCAAAGGTTAATTTTCTTTCTCTATGTTTTTTGGTTTTCTCCCATATAGGTCGATCATTTTTCAAATCCTATGTTCCTTCAACAACACAGGTTTATTTTATACTCAGGTTCTGTGTTCTCATTTCACTCTTGGCGTTACTGTATTGTACCTTATTTCCGAGGAGTTTGGGAGACGCTGTGAGGGTTCCCCTGATACTCTTGTACTTGTTGGACGAGTATTCCTTGGAGACATCCCCCTCCCCCCCCTCCACCACATTTGATCCCCCAATTATCTATGTTTTTTCTCATACACCATGGCAATAACATGTATTTCACATAACGTTAAAGGATTTAACTCCCCTTCTAAAAGGTGCAAAGCCTTTACCTTTTATAAACGACTTGGAGCTAAAATCCTTCTCCTCCAAGAAACCCATTTCTCCCGCTCCTCCCATCCCAAATTTTTCAATAAAAATTTCCCTCAAGCCTTTTACTCGCTCCACTCGTCCAAGACCAGGGGTGCCGCCATACTCCTCCACTCTTCCCTCCCGATGGAGGTTAAGCAAATATTAAGGGACCCTGAAAGTCGTTATGTGATTGTGAAGGGCATTGTCCACAACAGGGAACTTACCATTGCCAGTATTTACGCACCCAATGAGGGCTCAGCTGCCTTCTTTGGGTTATTTTTCGAGAAGTTGGCACAATACCACTCCCCTCATATGATCATAGGTGGCGATTTTAACTCAGTAGCCAATGCCACTCTAGACCGCTCGTCGACTACGGTCGCTTCTAGAGCTTTCCCGAAATCTCTCACTAGCGGCCTTCGGGATCTGCAACTCACTGACACCTGGAGGGCGCATAACATAGGCTGCAGAGAGTACACCTTTTTTTCCCACCCTCATAACAGTTATGCAAGATTAGACTACATATACACCTCCCCAATTATACTTGCTAACTCTTTAGAGGCCTCCATCCACCCATGTGTATGGTCAGACCATCAGGTTACCTCCTTCACTACAGGATTTATTAGGCTCGCCCCCACGCCCCATTCTTGGAGATTGAATGAGTCCCTTCTCTCTGACGCAGCGGTGGATTCCCAAGTGGCTCAGTCTCTGGAAGAATATTTTTCCCTGAATGCTCGCCCGGATATACAGCCCAAACTTCTCTGGATGGCGCATAAAGCTGTCATCAGAGGGAAACTTATCAGTATTTCTGCTGCCCGTAACAAATCCAACAGACTCAGAATGGTAGAGTTAACCAATGAACTAGATCAATTATATAAAAATTTGTCTTTGTTACACTTGGACTCTACCAGGTGTTCCATCTACCAGAAGTACCTGGAACTAGACTCCTTGTTGTCATCCAAGGTAGAAAAGACACTACGTTGGGCCAAGGCCCGCAGTTTGTTATTCAACTCAGCATTGACTATGTTTGCTAGGAGATTGTCTAACTCAATTTGCCCTCCTCATTTATACCGGCTGTCTAATAGAGACGGTTTTGTGTCTTCACATCCCAAAGAGGTTCTCAAGATCTTTAAGCAATTCTATACGAAGCTCTTAGAGCCCCACCACACTCTCCCCTACCCCGGAGACCTGTCCTGGTTACATGACATCCCCCTCCCGACACTTTCCCCCTCACAATTGGAAGTACTCAATGCCCCTATCACGGTCCCAGAACTCTTAGGGGTCCTCAAGTCACTGAAAATGGGTTCTGCCCCGGGCCCGGATGGCTTTTCGGCTCTTTATTACAAAAAAATACTCCATGATCTTGGCCCCTAGAATGGTACACCTTTTCAACTCAATTTTGCTTGGCGATTGCTTCCCAGAGGAAATGTTGTTAGCTAACATGTCACTGATCCCTAAACCCAATAAGAACCATAATTTACCCCAAAATTTTAGGCCCATCTCGGTTATAAATAATGATATCAAAATATTTAGTAGAATTTTAGCTGATAGACTGGCAAAGTTTATCCCCTCCTTGATTTCCCTCTTCCAGTCTGGATTTATCCCACATCGCTTCATCACAGACAACATCCGCCTAGCAACAGACGTTATCCAAGACGCCAACCTGTTTTCCCGCAAACTCCTCCTGTTAAGCCTAGACATACAGAAGGCGTTTGACAGTGTTACATGGAACTACTTAGACACACTTCTGCCACTCATGGGCTTTCATGGCAGCTTCCTGGTGGGGTTCAAAGCCCTCTATAATAACCCTATGACCCGCATTAAGTTGCCTGGCTGTTGCTCCGAATTCTTCCCCATAGGTAGAGGCACTAGACAGGGGTGTCCCCTTTCCCCTTTAATCTTCGCTTTAGCCCTAGAGCCCCTCGCGATAGCCCTCCTGAGACATTACTGGTTACACTAAGGGTAACGAAATGTACAAATTTTGCATGTATGCTGATGATGTTTTGACGTTTATAACAAACCCTCATGTCTCCCTCCCCAACCTTTTTCTAACACTGTCGCACTTTGCGAAGGTCTCTGGTCTTTCCATTAATGTCTCCAAATCTGTAGCCCTCCCTATAGGCTTTGCTCCCAATGATTTGGCCCTTATTAAACAAAACTACTCCTTTACTTGGGCTACTTCCCACATTCCCTACTTGGGAGTAGGACTGCCCTGGAATTTCCGTGATCTCTTTAGGGTCAATTACCCCCCATTGATTAGCAAACTTAAAAATACTATAAAAGGCTGGCTCTTTACATATCCCCTTTATAGGAAGAATCACAGCGCTCAAAATGGTCATCCTCCCCAGGCTGTTGTATTTGTTTCGCTCTCTACCGGTTAAGCTCTCCAATTTTTTTCTCCTCAACCTTCAATCCCATTTCAACAGATTTATTTGGAATAATAGATCTCCCAGGTTTGCTAGGGGGGTCCTGTACAGCTCTATGAAAAATGGAGGTCTGGGGGTTCCTCAAATTTGGTTGTATTATCTTACCTGCAGATTTACGCAACAGGCACAGTGGTCGATCCCTAATTCTAGAGTCCCTTGGGTGAGGTTTGAGAGTGACTCGATAACGCCCTTTTATCTCCCTGGCCTTATGTGGTCGACTCATCGACCTCACTCGACTTTATATACGCTTAATACTATAGTGGCGGACAGTCTCCTACTGTGGCACCGCTACAAACACAAATACGACCTCACCCTGGGGGGCTCTATGGGCGCCTCTTTCCTGGGTGATCCTAGGTTCCCCCCAGCCTATCTCCATACTGAATCTTTCGGAGTGTGGGTTCAATGTAAACTTACTCAATTGAGGGAACTTTGTGACGGGCTCTGACTTTGTTCCCTTTTCGACACTGCAGAACCAGCACCAACTCCCGGACGTTGAACGTTTCAGATACTTACAAATCCGCCACTTCTTTCTCTCCCACTATGGGCTCCGGTCCCAGACCCAACTCACTATCTTTGAGGATTTATGTTTTAACTTCCCACGCCAAAAAGGCCTGATCTTCCTGATCTACAGGGCTCTGGAAGGACATACTGTGGGTCAGACTCTACGGTATAGACCACAATGGGAGAGGGAGTTGGCGCTGGAGACCGGTGTGGTGGATTGGGAGGAAGGATGGAATAATATGCGCAAATGCACCAGATCCTTAATTAGAGAAACAGCCATTAAAGTAATCACCAGATGGTACTACACCCCGGTACGTTTGCACCAGATCTATGCCCATACATCCCCTGTTTTAGAGGCTGCAATCACCCGGGCACCTTTGTTCACATTTTTTGGGATTGTAGTTTAATTCGTCCAGTCTGGCAGGAGGTTCTAAGGCTGATGGACGGGCTTGCGGGCCGGGCATTGTCCCTCACTTATCACCACTGTCTTCTCTTCCAGACCCCACCTGACACCCCAAAACACTTTGTACGGCTAGTTCACTCCATATGTGTCTCTATGCTATGGACTATAGCACTTGACTGGAAATCCCAGTCGATCCCTTTGTCTCAAGTTCTCTCACGCATTGACCAAGTAATGCTGTCTGAAAAGATTTTCCATACTCTGCAAGACACGACTCACATATATGACCTGAAGTGAAACCCATGGTTCCTATTTCGTTTGCTAAAGTGATCGCACCTTGGGTTTTTCTTTTTCTTTTCTATCTGCAATTCTTTCTCTTTTTTGTTTTCTCTCTGAACTTTTCCCCTCTCTTTCTCGATATGGTCTTTTCTTATGCATTTTAGATATGTAGGTCAGCACATTGAATGTTTTATCTTCTCTCTTTTTCATGACCTGTTGGACGTAAGATCCACACTGATGTTTATAATGTGTCGTTTGGTCTGTGGAGTTCTATGATCTGTTTATCACCTCCTTGTAATCTTGTCATCCAACTACTTATGCTATTTATGTCATTTGATCCTTTTTGCTGACACTGTTTTCTATTTATCACTTTAATAAACTTTTTTGAAAACAAAAAAAATCTTTGGAAAAAAAAAATTTTTTTTTCATCAATCTGAAGCGATGAGCATAGGACTCCCCCCACGCCTCCTTACAACACTCTGAAATGACTTTAAATTTAAATGAGCAAACACAGCTCTGAAATATCTGGGAACATACATTCCTCCTACATTATCCCAAGTCTACACCCTGAACCCCCCCCCCCCTCACCCATTACTGCTAGTGATACGCACCCTGCTTCAAAGTGGCACACGGGTTTACAATCTTGGTTGGGTAGATGCAACATCATCAAGATGTGCATCCTCCCTAAATTGCTATATCTTATACAAGCGCTACTGATCCAAATCCCATCCCACTACTTTGAACAGACCAGGGCCTTATTGTCTGACTTTATTTGGGCCAATAAAAAACCTAGACTTAACCACCGTCAGCTGACCCGACCCAAACAATACGGAGGTTTAGCAGTACCAGACCTTCACAAATACTATCAGGCCGCCCATCTGACCAGACTTATTGACTGGAATCGACACCAGACCACAAAACTATGGACCCGAATGGAACAAGTCCAAAGTGATGTAGCCCTGAACAGAGCACCATGGTGCCATAATCAATTACCAAGAGACGTGAAAAACCACCCTCTAATAGGTGTGACCTCACGCATATGCACGTCTCTCTTCTTGAGCTCCAGACTTACGTCGAAAGACTCACTGCTCCGCCCGATCCTGGGGGCCCCGGAGTTCTCCCCGGGAATGCACAGACCCTGCTTTCCAATCCCGAAAAGCATCTGGTATCTTTCAAGTGTCCCACTTTCTTAAGGGGGGGGGGGCACATGACCCACTACAACTGATCTTATGGCTCCAGAGGGCCCGTACAGGCTGGACTTTTGGAAAGCCTCCCAACTAAATCATTTCTTGCAATCTCTACCCCCCCACCCCCCCCTGGTAATTTCAACCAAAGTTTAACCTCTTATGAAGTTTACTGCTCAGAAGAAGGTGCCATGCTCCATGCCCTGTCTACCACATACCAACTACTGATTATGCCGCCGGACGACCACCGTCTGAGTTGCCTGGAAGCTTGGGAAAAGGATATGCAGTGCAGATTTTACACACATCTTCCATCTGTACGAGAACACTACGAGACTAATTTCAAAATCGTAACCAGATGGTTCCATACTCCTGCGAAACTACACTGGATCTTTCCAACATCGTCAGACAGATGTTGGAGATGTCAGAGGGATGAGAGGACGATTCTCTACATCTTTTGAACCTGCCCTCTGTTGGAGCAGTTCTGGAAGACAGTCCAGGAAATGGTCTCAGAGTTTACTGACCGTTCTATTCCAAACTATCCTGCCTTTTTTCTGCTCCAATATCTCCCGTAAGACATACAAGACTTCCTTGAGCCACCATCTATTAGACGCCACCAAAGCGTGCATCCCTTTGGGCTGGAAGTCCACGCAACCCCCGACAATTGGTATGTGGCTTAGAAAAGTCGAGGACATAAAAAAAAAAAATGGAAGCCAGAATGAGAGATTCACTAAGACATAGTCGGGTTGGAACATATTCATATTTTCAAATTAAGGTAGGGCCCTTCTGGAGGGGGATACATTGAGTGGGTGACTTTCTCCCGGTTGAAAATCTCTAAAAGATCGGAAATACTGTCGCTGGCAGGCCAGGTGCTCATAGGCAGGTACTCACTGCAGGGGGGTCGCGCTGCCTGCGTGGTGCCCGTCTCAACCCTCCCCCCCCCTCCACTATCCTCCTCTTTACCACCCCCCCCCCCATCCTCTCACCCTTCCTTCCCCATCTTCCTCTGCTTTTTTCTCTCACTAATTCCTGCTTTATCCTCCAATATCCCTTCCTTTCTCTATTGGGGGCGTGGGTTTGGAGAGACCGATGATGTGCCAGCCTCACCCACGCCATCCTAACTCTAATATTTTTGAGACTCATGGAGCAGCTCAGTGTATCAGGACTATTTCTGGAGCACGACATTGTCCTTCATAGCACGGAGGAGGGGGCACCACACCGAGAGAGGCTCTCCATTATGGAGCAGCTGAGAGACTTACTTGGATAACGCAGATGTATCAGGTGACCCTCTTCCTTTGCGTCACAGGTCAATGTACCACTTGTGATATGCTGTGTATCTCATCTGTACCTACACTGGTTTATTTTTACTTGGGTCTAATGTAACATCTAGATGTTGTGTTTAGGGGTGCACCGAATGGGTTTTTTGGTGCCGAAACCGATACCGAAAATGAAAAATACACTAGGCCGAAAACCGAAACCGATACCGAAACAGCACCGAAACCGAAAATGGCTTTTTATATATATAAAAAAAAAAATATATATATATAAAATCGCCTTATATAGTATTATTCATTATAGTATTCATATTCAACTGAATCATTAATTTTATGAATAAAAGAATAGTCCAGTAATGGAAAATAACAGTACTTTAATAAAGCAACCCAAATAAATTGGACAGTGGACACAGAAGATAAAATCATAAAATCAAATAAAAATACAAAATTAAATGATAAATTACTACCGCATATCCTACAGTGTAGACTGCAGTCAGTGCACATTGAACCATAACAAAATAAATAAAAAAAATGAAATAAAATAATATAAAAATAAAACGACTAAGACTAAGTCTAAGAAGACTTAATGTCTTAGACTTTATTAATTTTCAACTTAAACCAGAAGAACTAGTAGTAATTCAGTTATCTCTCCCTAAGGTGTCAGCGGCTGCATGTGCGATAAAAGTGTATGTATGTAGCTGCGGGTTACACACACAGTCATACAGTAGACCACACTGTTTTCCGGCCCCCGGGTATGAGCAGAGACATCCTGGAACACAGTCTACAGTCTGGTCTACAGCAGCGGTGCTCGGGCAATCACAGCAAGCAATGTAGACTAGTCTGTTTCTGGAAGTCTCTGCCCATATCTGGAATACAGTGTGGTATAGTGTATGGTACTGGAATATGTAGACAGCCACAGATACAGGACATACAGTTTTGCACATGCAGCGGGCTGAAAGCTTAGGGAGAGACAATCAATGACTGACAGTTTTGTCCCAACAACAAACTATAAAGAATAACAATGGCAGAAGGCTGTTATTCTGTTTCACAGTAATATATAAGTATGCTAAATGCAATAAATATTTTCCAACCTGAGAGAACTGTAGTAATTTATTTTTTCCCCCCTAAGTTCTCTCCCTAAGGTGTCAGCGGCTGCATGTGCGATAAAAGTGTATATATGTAGCTGCGGGTTACACACACAGTCATACAGTAGACCACACTGTTTTCCGGCCCCCGGGTATGAGCAGAGACATCCTGGAACACAGTCTACAGTCTGGTCTACAGCAGCGGTGCTCGGGCAATCACAGCAAGCAATGTAGACTAGTCTGTTTCTGGAAGTCTCTGCCCATATCTGGAATACAGTGTGGTATAGTGTATGGTACTGGAATATGTAGACAGCCACAGATACAGGACATACAGTTTTGCTGCCATGCAGCGGGCTGAAAGCTTAGGGAGAGAGAGATATAGTTTGGCCCAACAGCAACAAACTATGTATGATGTGTGTGACTGTGTACAGTACTAAAACAACTGGAGATCTCTTAAATTGAAGAAGTGCAAAAACTGTAGAACTACTGCAATGAACAAACAACTAATGGCAGTATGGCACAACTAGACAACTGGAACATACTGGTAGTCAGTCATACTATGTTGTATGTTCCAATTGTCCAAATAGCACAGTCCAATGCCAATTCATTTACTATGTTCAACAACATGGTAAAGGAATTGGTCTATGCTACGGATTTATAAATCTATTTCAGTATAAGTGGCAGATTTCGCTTTAAGAACAAAAGTTGCTCCGCTTTCTCACAGGAGAGACGGTTTCTCTTCTCGTCAAGAATATGAGATGCTAGACTGAACAGTCTCTCACTCTCTGTACTGGTGCTTGGGGCAGATAAATATCTGCATGCAATCTGTGCAAGCAAAGGAAAACGTTGTTTGTTGATGCGCCAGTACACAAGGGGATTGTCACTTCTGGCGATAGGCTGTTCAGCTAAATAAATGTCCAGCTGTTGGGTAGCTGCACTTGTTGTTGCACTGCTATGGACCGGGGTGCATTCATGTAAAATTTCTTCAAACATATCAGATATGGAGGGAGCGTGTTCCTCTTCACTTGTATGCAACCGTTTCTTCTCACGTTCCTCTGTGCTACACCTCAAAACTCCTTCACCGGATGCTTCCACCACCTCCATTTGTGCCTGTATCATTTCCCGTGCACGCTGCTTTTTCTCAACATTAAAATAATGCTCTTTAAATCGAGGATCTAGAACTGTTGCAATGCAGTACAGAGGGTTGGACTCGGTGTCTTGAAACCGGTTGGTAACAGCCTCCAGTAGAGTGGTTTTAGCCGTTTTTACGCCATGGTCTGTTTCTATCTCTTTTCCTAGCGGACGCTTCAGTGCGGCAATCAAGGGAATAACTTCAGAAACGGAAGCATTAGTTGAGCTTATTTCTTTTGTTAACTGTTCAAATGGAGATAGAAGAGACAAACTATTTTCAACTAACATCCACTGATGTGCACTCAGTGTTGCCGGCAGCTCGTAATCTGCAATGTATGCAGCTAAAACACGCTTTTGTTCAAAAAGACTTTGCAGCATATAGTAGGTGCTGTTCCAACGAGTGGCTACATCTTGCTGCAGTCGTTTCGGTGGCATTCCAAACTGTATCTGCAAAGCTTGTAATCTGGAATAAGCAAGTGGAGAATGCTTAAAGTGACCCACAATTTTTCTTCCTTTTGATACAATATCAGATATGGTGCGCTGACTCAGCAATCCTTCATTCACAGCCAATTGCAGCGTGTGTGCCATACACGGTATGCTTTTAAGTTCACTGTCCTCCATTGCCTTTGCCATGTTCCGCGCATTATCTCGTACAATCAAATGCACTTTAGACTTCTCAATGTGCCAAGTGTCAAGCATGGATTTTAAAGTGTCAGCTATTGCTGCTGCAGTATGTGATCCAACAAACTCACGTGCGTTAAGTAGGATGTTTTGCAATTGAAATTTGTCATCTATCCACTGAGCTGTCAGGCTAAGCATGCTCGTTGGACTGACGTCTGAACTCCAAATGTCGGTAGTAAAACTGATTGCTATGATGTCGGTAGTCATGAGCTCTTGAACGCGTTTTCTAACACTGCAAAACAATTCAGGTAGACAGGTATCTGCAAAGTAGCGTCTGCTTGGTAGTGAGTAACGTGGCTCAATATGTTGCATAAGCCTACGGAATCCAATGTCCTCCACAACAGAGAATGGCTGGTCGTCTAATGCAATAAATTCCATAATTTTATCTGTTATGGCACGAGCTTTGGGACTGTCACTTGCAAATTTTTTAACCTTTTCAAAGACCGTGGCCACAGATGGTGTTGAGCCTGAGTCACTTTTTGGAAGTGGCACTGTTTTCTTGTAATCTGAATGCTGAACTGGATGTCGTGTTTTCAGATGGTGTATCAAACCTGTTGTTGAAAAATGCCTTGGCACTGTACCCCCTCTTGAAATTTCTGCTGAGCAAAGACTACAGATTGCAAATTTGGGGTCTTTATCAGAAACTTTAAAATATTTCCACACTGCAGACATGGCCCACCTTTGCTGGTAGCGCAGAATAATAGCATAGAATGATCTATAGTGGGAGTGAAATCTGAGGGGGAAAAGAAAAAAAAGGACGAAATTAATTTTAAAGCTAAACCCCAGGAGGCAGCTTTAAAAAATAACAAACTATCACTTTTTTTTTTTAAACGCTGCAGCTCTTGCCATGCAAGGTAGTTAATATGTCTGCACTGCAGTATATCTCCTGACTTGTACCAAAAGATAATATAATTGCACTGATTAAATTTCATTGCAAATGGAAAGGATTGCTTGCATGCAAATTGCAATTGCAATTTCATGCTATATTTAATTTTTTGGGCGCTATTCTGCAGTATAATATAATACTATAACTTCATGTGCTTGTTGTTGTACAATAAAATATATAATATATATATAGTTGTTAAATATAATATATTATATTGCGTACTGTCATGTTTTAAAAAAATGATAAATCATGTCATGTCAGTGTGCTATACTATACCAAATGACAAATTCAATGACAACAAGGGCATACATTTTATAGTATACTAGTACTACAGAATAATGAAATTTTTTTTTTTTTGCTACGATGTACTGTAAGACATTTAATTAATACCATACTGCATGGCACAAAAGGCACAAAGGCGTAAGTAATACATGTTGTTTGACTGCTATGACAGTTTCAGTAGTATAGTAAAATAAATTAGTTGGATTGTTTGGCAGTTTAAGGCAAAAAGGCAATGCATTGCTCACCGGCGAATAGTAGTAATGGTAGCCATCCAGGAGGGACAGTGCCCAGTGCCCACTGTTGTACTTTCGGAATGTGCAGCCCTCTATGAAGCCGTCTCGGGTCCCAGCAGCGTCTCTCGGGTCCCAGCAGCGTCTCTCGGGTCCCAGCAGCGTCTCACAAGCACGAGGAGCGTCCGCGGGGAAGGTGCCAGCGTCTCAGCAGGGAACGTGCTTACGAGTGTGGCGTCTTATCCGCGAGGAACGTGCAAGCCGCCCACAGAACGGGTGATGTCATCCGAAGTTTCTCCCACCGCTACTGCGCATGCGCGATTTTCGGCGCCATTATCGGCAAGAATTCTCTTTCGGCAAAATGCCGAAAAGGCCATTTTCGGCCGATATGTTTCGGCGGCCGAAATTTCGGTGCATCCCTAGTTGTGTTCCATGTTTCTCTGTCCTTTTAATAAAGAACTAAAATTGGAAAAAAAAATGCAAATGGAAAAATGGCAAAAATGGTCAGGCCGGCTGAGTTTAAAAGTAGAGTGGATGACAGCAAAAGGTTTTTTGTTTTTTTCCTCTGGAATCTTGATTTCTACTATGACCACGAGACAACTAAACCTACAACAATCAATACCTTTTGTTTTTTGCTTGTATCATTATTCTCTTCTGATTGTGTTATCAGGGACTATAGTTTTTGAGAGGACTTTGAAGAGACTTTGATTGTTTGATTATGAGAGAGGGAGTTGGAATGCAATTGTCAGGAGAGTAGAATGACTGACTCCATGTTGACATTGAAGTCTGGTGCTTTCTCCTGCACAATCTCCGTTAGTCTAGTTGATCCATGGAAGATATACATCACAGCAACAGGCAATAATGATACTAGTGCAGTTTGCAGTAAAGCTGTTACATCTAGGTTTCTTAATCCTTTTTTACAGGAGCATATATAAAGACAGACTGGATATCATTCAGAATAGGTTATTTTAAACTTATCTCTAATTGGACTTGTGGAATACAAGAGGATAATTTTGAACACTGAGGTGTGGAGGGTTTGTCCCCTTTTTTATTTTATTTTTTATTTTTTTTACATTTTCTTAGGTATATTAAGGATCGATCCGGTCGGGTACCCAATGTGTATTTTCTTACTGTCTGTTTTTATATGAATGTTGAAAATACTGAAATACCATGAATGCTAAACAAAGTGATTTGTAATAGTATGTATAAGAAATATTTTTTACAGTTTTTTTGTAAATGTGGAAAACGAAATAAATAATATTTAAAATGGACTTGTGGAATAAAAGGGGTTATATGTACATCCAAAAAGTGTTATATATGGACAGGTAAAGCATATTTTTAATTTAAGTGTTCTCATTTCCAACAATTTTCTTTGCTAAATGGTGACCCTGACCTTGTAATATACATTACTCTGCTAGACTGGTAAACATATAATTTATTTGTAATAATTGAACAAAAGTGAATAACGGAAGTGAGACACTTAGACCAGAAATATGGTGTATTGCAAAATAATGATAAAAGATGGTTTTCTCTCAGGGGGCTATAATTTTTAACACTCAGTATGGGTTTTTTACATGGTATTTAAATATGTCATTGTGGTAAATAAGTCAGTTTCCACAATGTTATTCATATATATTGAGCCGCTGCAGAATAATTTCTGGTGATGGCTTTCTAAACAAGTTATCACAGTCAAGTACCAACACTTACCAAAGAAAATATAAGCAATTCTACATCAAGAGAAAAAAAAAAAAAAAACTGTAGCATAACGTTTTCAATAGCTTACCTTAACAGCAGTAAGGAATGCACAAGCAGAGCCAACAAAATCAACACACGTGTCAGTGAAAAAATCTTCATGTGAGAGACTTGGCCAGTAGCGGACTGTTCCTTCACGTGTAGCTGCCATTACTGCAACTGACTAGAAAATAAAGAATTAAAGTATGAAAGTAGAATATTTCCCCCTAGTAAGAGAAAGATGAAGTAGAAACTGTCGCTTTTCAAAAACCCTTAGTGAAATAAAGTGTAAAAATAAAAATTCCGAAAAAGTGACAGTGGTTATAATTAGTGACTCAATAAGACATATGAAGGTGTGACTTAATGCTTGTTAGATTATCTCCTACATAAGTTTGTATCCACAATTTTGTTATGAAGTGAAAAATGTGAAACGTACACACATGTAAACATATAATGGTTGGTAAACATTTAAAACTGATAAAAAAAAACAATGTAATCCCACAAACCACTTATGGTGATCTGCTAAATATTAAAATACTGCAAAATAATTAATCAATAGTGATATAAAAATAGTGCAATTAAATGGTCCACAAATAGAATCATTCCAAAAGGTAACAGATACAAATAATAAAGTCCATAAAGTGCTCTTGTATCAGTGAAAAATAGGATTTTTAAAACAGCTTACCTGTAAAATCCTTTTCTTGGAGTACATCATAGGACACGAAGTCTCAAGTTATTACTTGGTGGGTTATAGGCCTTCCTGCAGGTGTTGACACTGGTATAACCAATATAGGAAGTTGACTCCCCTATATAACCCCTCCTCCTTCCAGGAGCACTGAGTTTATACTCTCACCCCATAAAACAGAGGGGCGGGAGCTCTGTGTCCCATGATGTACTCCAAGAAAGGGATTTTACAGGAAAGCTGTTTTAAAAATCCTATTTTCTTTATCGTACATCATAGGACACAGTTTCGAGTAATTACTTGGTGGGATGTCCCATAGCAATGTTACTTGAGGGGAGGGAGACACAACGCATAGGGTAACCCCCCAGACCTGAGGACTTATACTGCTGCCTGCAGCACACTGCGCCCGAAGGCGATATCCTCATTCCATCTTGCATACATTTGCAAAATTTTATCAAGAGCATGTACTGAAGGCCAAGTCGCAGCCTTGCAGATTTGAAACCTGGAGGCCTGGTGACGCACTGCCAAAGAAGCACCAACCACTCCGGTAGACTGTGCCCTAACTTGAAAAGGGGGAATCTTTCCCTTTAAATCATAAGTTTGAATTATAACTTGCCAAATGCACTTGGCGACAGTGGATTTTGATGCTGCCTGTCCCTTCTAGGACAATCTGGCAGAAGAAATAAGACATCAGTCTTACGAATCGGAGCAGTTTTCTTAAATACATTTTCACTGCTTTCACTACATCAAGACAATGTAGTGACCTTTCTTCCCTGGAACAAGGTCTTGGGAAAAAACCCTGGCAGGACAATATCTTCATTCAGATGAAAGCCTGAAACCACTTTTGGCAAAAAAACCTGGACGAGGGCATAACACCACTCTATCCTCATGAATAATCAAATAGGACTCCTTACAAAAAAGAGCAGCCAATACTGAAATCCTCCTAGCTGAGGATATAGCAAACTAAAATATCAGCTTCCTAGTCAGAAGGACTAATGGAACATGCTGCAATGGTTTGAATGGCTGTTTTTTTTTAACACTGACAAAACTAAATTTAAGTCCCAAGGGCTTAAGAGTGATTTAACTGGCGGATTAATCCGCAGAACTCCTTGCATGAAACCCTGGACTAAAGAATGCATAGCAAGCAGTCTTTGAAAAAAAAAAAAAAAAAAAAAAATTGATAAGGCTGAGACTTGGCCCCTAATAGTACTCAGGGCCAACTTCATCTCTACGCTTAATTGTAGAAAGGTAAGAATTCTGCCTAAGATACATCTCCGAGGGTACCAACCCTTGGACTCACGCCAGGAAACATTTGCTTTCCAGGCTCTATAATATATAGCTCTAGAAGCTGGCTTCCTAGCATTAATCAAAGTAGAGATAACTGACCTGGAAAGCCAACGTTTATTTCGAATGTGGGTCTCAATAGACAAGTCGTAAAATTTAGCGTTCGTAAAGTAGGATGGAATATCGGCCCCTGAGATAGCAGGTCTGGCCTTAGTGCGAAGAACCCTGGACCCACCAGTGCCATCCTTATGATCTCTGCGTACCATGACCTTCTGGGCCATGCTGGTGCTACCAGTATTGCTGATTTTCTTTCCAGCTTGAACCTGCAAAGAACTTGAGGTAGCAACTGAAATTGGGGAAAAGTGCATAGATCAGTAAAAACTGATCCCACTGGGTCGCCAACGCATCTCTTCTGTATGCGAGTGGGTCCCCTGGCCTGGATGCAAAGTTGACTAGCTTAGTGTTGAATCTGGATGCTAGAAGGTCTACGTCCGGAGTCCCCCATCTTTGGCAAACAGCCTGAAACACCTTGAGGTGAATAGACCTTTCTCCTGGAAATAACTGCCGGTGACCTAGATAGTCCACCTGCCAATTCTCTAGTCCCGGAATGAAAACTGCCGATAGGCATGGGACATTCTCTTCTGTCCAAGTTAGAATCTGGTTCATCTCTCTCTTAGCTGAGAGACTCTTGGTGACCCCTTGTGATTGATATATGCCACAGCCGTGGCATTGTCAGACTAGATCCTGGCAGGACAATTCTTTAACCTGGAGGTCCAGGTTTCTAGAGCCAGATACACTGCCGGAATCTCTAGGATGTTGATGGGCAAGGCTCCTACTCCCCAGCCTGTAAAGGCTGGCATCTGTCGTTACTACCTTCCAGATAATTGATCTGAAGGATTTTCCCTTCAGCAGGTTCCAAGGTAGTAACCACCAACTGAAGCTTTGGGACACTCATGGGGACAGCCACACTGGCAAGTCAAAAGCTTGAATCGTTTTGTTCCAAGCAGACAGAATACTGCTTTCAGTTTCGAATGAAATTGAGCATAGGGAACTGCTTCGAATGAAGCCACCATCTTCTCTAACAACCTCATGCAAAGGCGAATTGAAGGATTTCTCTTCGTTCTGATCATCCTCACCAGCTCCTGTATGGAGCTGATCCTTGCGGGAGGCAAGAAGACCCCTTTTCTGGGCTGGGTATAATCAGGCCCAGATACTCCAGCCTTCTTAGTGGCTTTAAGGAGGATTACTTTAGGTTGAGAATCCAACCCAAACCTTCCAGGTAACTGCTTGTGATGGCTACACCTTGCTTCAAGCAAGCCACTGACTGTTCTATTAACAATAGATGGTCCAAGTCAGTCAAGACAGTTATGCCCTGTGCCCTTAACCTGACTAGAGGTGGTGCCAATACCTTAGTGAATACCTGAGGTGCTGTAGCAAGCCCGAAGAGCAAGGCTATTAACTGAAAATGCTTCTGTTCTACTTTGAACCGCAGAAACCTCTGGTGAGGAGGAAATATATGGACAAGCAGCTATGCATCTCTGATGTCGATGGACGCTAGAAGTTTTTCTCCTTGCAGGATGGAAATGACTGACTTGATTGACTCCATGCAAATGGAGCGGATTTTCAGGAACAGATTTAGATTATGTCGATCTAGACTTGGTCTGATATCCCCATTTGGCTTTGGCACCGTAATTAGGTTTGAGTAAAAGCTCAAACCAAGCTCTTGTTTGGGAATCTGTCTGATCACCCCTTGAGCCAATAAATCGGTGTAACGCTTGCAACAGGGATTGTCTTTTCCCTGGATCCTTGGGAACATTTGATCTCAGAAAACAAGATGGTGGAGACTCTCAAAGCTCTAGCTTGTATCCTAGAGACACAGTGGAGAGAGTCCATTTGTCCTTTATCTCCCTTTGCTAGACTTCTGAGTACATATCAGAAGTCCCCCCCCACCTTGGTGAGGGGAGATGCCTCTTCATACGGAGGTCTTGTATTCTGCTCTGGAGACTTGTAGCCCCAGGTCTTCCTTTATGCCTGGTCTGATGGCAGAGGCCGAACAGTTTAAATGAAAGACGCTTATATTTTCTTTTGACTGGCAAAAGAGTACCATTTTCGCTGGAAATAGTTTGCATGTATTTATCCAAACTATCGTCAAATAATCGTACTCCCGTAAAGGGGAAACTAGTTAGAAGGTTCTTACAAGGCGTCTCAGCTGACCAACCCTTTAACCAAAGGGTCATTCGCGTATGTACAAGTACAAATGCAAGGCGGGATGCCTGAATAGAATCCTTCATAGCATCTACAGCAAAGCATGATGCTTTAGGTAGTTCGGCCAATTCCTGTGCTTGTTGTGGAGGGAGCTCATCTGAGAGCATCTGTGAACTGGTCCTTTAACCACTTGACCACTGGGCACTTAAACACCCTTTAAGTGGTTGTAAACCCTTACAAACCACTTTGACCTACAGGTAAGCCTACACGGTTAGGAGATAGTTGCCCGAAGACAGGCACCGCTGTCTACAGAGCATGCGCCGTAGACAGCGGCGCATAGGCGCACTGAGCGCAGCATCGTCAACGACGAAGATGCTGCGCGTGTCGGCTCCCGTGCGCATGCGTGGGAGTGACGTCATCGCGGCTTCGCCGAATGACAGCAGCGGAGCTGCAAGACCCCACAGAGAAGATGGATGCGCCGGACTAGAGGGGACATCGGTGACTTCACTGGCTCCTGTGTCAGGTAAGTGACACATAATGGACTATTATACTATGCATAGTAGTCCATTATGCTTTGCCTTTGCAGGGAATGAAAGAGGAAGTAAACACATCAGGGTTTACTTCCTCTTTAATAACCAGACCAATTTTTTGCTTTTGGTGCACTCACATTGTGAATGACAATTACTCAGTCATACAACACTGTACCCATATGAAATGTGTGTCTTTTTTTCACATAAATAAAGCTCTCTTTTGGTGGTATTAAATCACTGCTCAATTTTTTTTATATTTTGTGCTATAAAAGAAAAAAAGACCGAAAATTCTGTAAAAAAATGAATTTTTCTTTGTTATAAAATTTAGCAGATTAGTAATTTGTCATTCATAATTTTTGGCCAACATTTATACTACTACATATCTTTGGTAAAAATAAGTACGAATTGGTGGATATTATTTGGTCTTTTTGAAAGTTAGAGTCCACAAGCTATGGTGCCAATATCTGATTGCTCACACCTGAAGGACTGACAGCCTATTTCAATTCTTGAGGCCCCAACATGCCAGAAAAGTACAAATACCCCCCAAATGACCCCTTTTTGGAAAGAAGACATTCCAGGGTATTTAGTAAGAAGCATGATGAGTTATTTGAAGTTGTCATTTTTTCCCACAATTCTTTGAAAAATCAAGATTTATTTTTTACTTTTCTTTTTTTTCAACAAAATTGTCATATTGAGTTTGAGTTTATTTCTCACACACAGCATATGCATACCACAAATGACACCCCAAAACACATTCTGCTATTACTCGCGAGTAAGGCAATACCACGCGTGAGACTTTTACACAGTTTGATCACTTTTATTCCTATTACAAGGAATGTAAACATCCCTTGTAATAGGAATATGGCATGACAGGTCCTTTTTACAGTGAGATATGGGGAAGAAGGAAGAAAAAAAAAAGGAAAAAAAAAAAAAAAAAAAAAGATTCTGGCTTTGATCGTATTGGCGAGTTGGTAGAAGCACCAGAGGGTGGCGGGAGGGGCTGGAGTCTATGGCTGGGTATTGCAGGGTATCTCCGGGTATGGCTGGGTATTGCAGGGTATATCCGGGTATTGCAATTTATGGCAGGGTATTGCAGAGTATTGGCAGGCATTGCAGAGTATTGGCAGGCACTGCAGAGTATTGGCAGGGAATTGAGGGGTTACATTTCGGTGAGCAGCGATGTGGACACTGCAGATGCAGCCCACAGCGCTGCTGACACCGATCTCTTCCCCCTTCGCTGTACCCATCGGTACAGAGAGGGGGAGGGAGGAACCGGCATCATAACAGGACGCCGGTTTGTTTACAAGTGATCACTCCGTCATTTGACGGAGCGATCACGTGGTAAACGGCCTCCATGAGCGGACCCGGATGATCTCGAGTGCACGCCCCAGGGGGCGCACGAGAGCGGAATTCTGGGAGGATGTCATATGACGGCCTCTTAGAGTTAAACAACCGCCCTGTAGCCGTCATTCGGCTATGGGCGGGTTGTTAAGTGGTTAAGGACCGGCAGATGCCTATAGCTGCAATTGCAGGCTGAGCAACAGTACCTGCTAAGAAAAAAGGGATTTTAAAAGACCTTCCAACTTCTTATCTCTGGGATTTAAAGAGCATGCATAAGTGCATTGTCCACTGGGTAAAAGTAAAAAAAAAAAAAAGGTGTCTTTCACATTGGAAATCTCAGCGTCAACTGCTGGAACTTTCCATCTTTTAGTGAATCTTTCTTCCATAGAATAAAGCTTTGCGAGTCTCTTTGGAAGGGAAAAAAATGCTAATCCGGATGATACCATTCGGTATATATAAGCTTTTTTAGTAATGCGTGGATGGGAAATGCATGCAAAGGCTGTAGAGGCTTCAAAGAACCCAAGGAGGAGACCGGCCCATCAGCTAACTCTGTTAGGGGTAGAATGCAAGTAGAGCGAACCATCTTTGCAAGCCTCTGTACTTCAGATTGTTTAGTAGGGATCCTTGGGAACTTCAATTATTGTGTCCTCAGCAGAGAAATAATCGCATGTCTTTCCTCCCGATCATCTGAGGGCAATACCGCATAATTTTCTTGGACCCCCTCCACTGACTGTAAGGAGTCTAAAGTGGGAGAGGGGGATCTAGGACGCTTCCTATACACTGGATGGAGGATGCGATTAAATCCGCTAATCTTCCTTCTAAGCCTTGCAAGGCAGAGGAAAAATGCATCTTCAGTCACCTCTACAGGGCCTGAAGTGTGTGAAGCAGTTGCACCACCGCTAGCTTCCAATGACTCACCCTGGCTTGCCATGTCTGATCTCTCCGAAGAGGAAGACAGTATGGAGGCATAACTGGGATTTCCAGCGCCGGGGGGGGGGGGTGACACCTTAGGTACCTTTACGGTAGGTCTGGAAGACAAAGTGCAAAGCACAGCAGAGGTACACACGAAATAACAGTTCTTTTGCTACCAAGTAACAATAGTTTTTCCTGTCTGGAAATGCCTGTTTACACCCTTACGTGCCCATGGCTCTGGTGTCTTGGTGTGACAGACTGCCTCTTTTCAGTTAAAAAGTCTTTCTGAAATGAGTGTCTGTGATATTAAGCCTCATGTGGAACCCGATTGGCATCCTCAGCGCTTCCCCTCAGCTACGCGGCGAGTGCTGTGTGTGGATGTTACATCCTTACACAGCGCCACATGACCTTGCGGACTTGCCCCTCTGCATTCTCAGGCCCTGCTAGGGACCCAGATGGCCAACACAAAGTAAGGTGAATGTACTATACACCTCTACAAGGGGGGGGGGGGGGGGGGGGAGTTCTGTCAGGAGATTTATAGTTTTTTTTAAAACCACAGAAGCATAACGTTACTAGGTGGAAGTGCTGGGTTGCAATTAAATCATGCAGCTAAAAGCAGCTCCGTCAACCAATCAGCCACCACCCATGTAGAAGTTTATACACATCTCTGTATTAGCAACTGCTGTATTTTTTACCAAATCCCATAAGATCTATAGTAAGAACCCCCTCTGCCACTGGGACCACACATTTTCTGAGACAGAGCTGCACCAAGATACATCATAGATAGTGTAAATTACTCCTTATAGAGGAGACATTCATAAGGCATACACGGTATATTGAAGGAAAAAAGCAAAGCTTGTCCTCGCTGCAGGATACTGCCAATTTAATAGACAGATCCAACTTTCACCCATCACGGCAGGCTGCGTTTAAACACGCTCAAAGACTGGAGCCCTTTTAAAAGGGGTTCCGCTCCTTTGGGCCTTGTATAGCACCCCTCAGGACAACTTTAGGAAATGTATCAAGACCAAAAAGCGTCCTGGTTCCTAGGGTCCAGCTCTCAAAGAGAAGCATTACAGGCAAAACCTCGTTCTTGCATCGAAGGTCCAGGTACTATCCTATGGATGGATCTGATTGTGGAGGTTTCTTTAAATCCAGCATGGATCCCTCCTGGAGCTCCGCAGAGCACATCTTCACTCGTGACCAACACCTTAGACACTGGCAAAAAAACTGAGTGCTCCTGGAAGGAGGAGGGGTTGTATAGGGGAGTCAACTTCCTGTATTGGTTATACCAGTGTCAACACCTGAAGGTAGGCCTATGACCCACCAAGTAATTACTTGAGACTGTGTCCTATGATGTACGATAAAGAAAAAAACAACGCTGAGCCCATTCACTTTCCAAAAGGGATCACAGCATGTGTGTTTTATCTGTACTCCTAATGTGATTGTACTAACCATAATGATACACTGTAACCTCTGGCAACCAATCGCAATAGTTGCCCGATCTGATTCAGTAAACTGATTTCGAGTCTAGCTGCTATTCATTGTATGTCTCAGAGCAGGTGGAGAGCAAAACTGCATGGGGGGGCCCCAAGAAAAGTTTTGCCCAGGGTCCAATCAATATTAAAGATGGCCCTGGGAAGAAGCGTGGCTTCTGCAGTCACAGCTGGAAACGAGTAGCGGCGCTTGTGTCCATGCCTGAGCCTCCAGCAGCATCTTCAACTAGCAGCGGCTTGTAGCAGCTTTCTCTTCTATTGAAGTCGGTACGAGCTTGAGAGGAACCCTCTGAGCTGACCCTGTGCAAGCAGGAGCGGGAGGAATGTGAGATAGAGCAGAGACCTCTGAGTTGCTTGAGTCCTCTGCGTCTGACCTGATGGGAGTGTGAACGAAAGCACCCCTGAACTATCTGAACTTAATCTTGAATTCTCTGCAGCATCTTGGATTGGCTGAGCCTTGGTTTTAGTCCCGAACCACCGGCAGCACTTCGGCTGTAATTGATCTAAGCAGCCGATTTTTTTCACACATTACCTAGCAGCTGGTTTGAGACTGGCTTTCCCTCCGCCCTGCTGTTGACTGTGAGGGAGATGAGTAGACAATAGTCAGTAGCTGAGAAGCTGAAAGAATATGCTCGCTCTGACGGACAGGGGGCTGGACAGAGCACCACAAGCGGAGGATCGGCTGTGACCTCAGACCCTTCTAAGCAAGGAACTGCAGAAAAGATAGAGAAGGTGGAGAGACAGAGAAAACGCTGGAACAGGTGAATTCTCAGTTGCTGGCAGGAATACAAACCTCCAATGTGGCTTTATCAGGTAAAATGGAAAAAATTAAGACTGATAATGGCTTTTTGAGACAGGACATGCAATGTACGCAGGAGCAGATTACTGAAGCTGAAAATAGAGTGTTAGCTCTGGAAGATACAGTGTTACCCATGGTTAAAAAAAAATAAAAATGCAGATAACTGAAGAGCAGGTAGCGAGGGTAGAGAACTTGGATATATGTTATACATACTCCTGGAAAACAACATTTTCTGTTTCAAGCTCCTGAACCACTCCCTTTCCTTTTTTTTTTTTTCTTTGTTATTTGGGATATATAGATATATCTCAAGTAAAACAATAGCTGCAATCTTTAGCTTAAAACAGGCTGCACACTAGAGCTGTACGATTCTGGCTAAAATGAGAACAATTTTTTTTTTTTGGCTTAGAAGATAGATCATGATTCTCTCACGGTTCTTGTGGCTTAACATCTTTCACATTAAAACAAAAAAAATGACTTCCGGAACCGTATGTGGTAGCTGTGCCTTCTCACAGCTCCCACTCCAGGCACCCTAAATCGGCCTGAAAAATTGGCCCGAGGCCCCTTTAGTCCATCTGCCACCACCGGGTGTCCTTGCCCACCCACCGGGCAGATGGATCGCTTAGTTGAAAAAAAAAACAGGCCCGCTCGCACGCGCCCACGGCAGCTCCGCCGGACAGGCCACAAATTCAGCCCCCGGCTTCGGCCTACCCGCACAATGCAACGAACGCTCAGATAATGGACATGGAGGTTAGTGGCAGCTCGGCCCAGGCACCCCCCGCCTCGCACACTGCTCCACCCCAGGGATCAGCCCCACTATCCTTGAAAACACCTCCAGCAGTCAACATCCCTAACAACCCTCCCCCCCCGGGGAGGATGGACACACACACACACAGCATTGCACAAGCAGTGGCGGCCCTCCTGACCCCCATATTGGAGCCTCTGTGGACAAAGCGGTCAGTGCTGGCATGAAACAGTTAAAAAGCACAACTAACCGAACACACCACCAAATTAAATGAACTGCAACATCGCGTATCATAAGTAGAAGATGAACTCTACCAAGCACAAGCCACGGACCAATCCCAAGATAAAACTAACCAATACATCATCCAAAAATTTGAAGACCTGGAAAATAGATCCAGGAGTAACCTGTGTTTTGTAGGCATCCCTGAGTCACTACCTTCTGCTGCTTTAACATAATTCTGCTCAAAACGCATTCCCGAAGCCATGGGTCTGGCAGGCCCGTTTCACATTGGAAGGTGCACACCGTATGGGATCCTTCAATGCTGAACGCAAGTCCCCCCGCCCATCATTGCAAAGTATCTCAACTATGCCGATAAGTCGCTTCTCCTCCAGAAATCCCGGCAATCTTCACATTGATGGGGTAAAAATCTTCATCTTCACCGACTATTCTATTGAAGTCTCCAAGAAGAGAAATGCCTTCCAACCGATTTGCTCAAGCAGAAAATAAAATTCACCCTTCACCCATTCCCGGCAACCTTACGCCTTAAGTCCCCTAAAGGAGATCAACTTTCATTCCAGGATCCCTCGGAAGCAGAATCTTATCTTCATTCGCTTAGGCCAGACTCACTCCCCACACGCCTTCCAAATCTGCAGCCAGCCTCCGCTCTCTGGAACAGCGTAGCCCACGCAAAGACTCTCCCAAACGCTCCAGGCCTTCTGTTCCTGATCACTGAAACCGCAACATCCTGCGCTGAAAACTGCTGGTCCACCTAATGATTTCTACTCCTCTACCTCAGGTCGTATGACTTGTATCTTATCGTGCGTTTTTCTTTCCAGGCAGCTGAAACGCCCTTATCTGATGCAGGGGCCCTCCAGCAGCAGCCCAGAGCCAACATCTGGACTCTGACCCCTGTTCAGATTACTAGGGCATTAAGTTATCCTTGTTCAGGTCTTCCAATACATGGACACTGGCCTCCTGCAATAGCCAACAATGTTTTTGTTCATAGACGTACCACAAGGCCTTCTGACCACTGGTTTCTCTCATGATGTTCAAGTGTCTTATTCCACGGTTTTCTCCGGTTATACTATGTTGTAATGTTTTTTTTTGTGTGTGCCTTGTCTTCTAGAGTTCACTGTGCATCATGCCTGGCTTTTTCTATTTAACAACCGCCCCGGGTCGCCCACATGCCTTACCAGTGACTCTATGGCGCTCAGACACTTTTGTCATCTCTCACTTCCATACAGGGTCCTGTATGGGGAGCCGCTTTGCACAGTGAACTCATGCGGAAAAAAGTGAAGTTTGCACGAATAGTTGCTGTAGATGTTGTGTTGATTTTACCTGTCCTGACCTTTCCACCCTTCCTTCACCTCTCCCCCTTCCCCATCTACCCTACCTCTTACATCCTCCAACTGAGGGTTAGACGCTTCTATTTTCCCTTTAATCCCGGTCTTAAGTCAAGTTTCCACTATCTCACTAATAGAGCACTAGACCCACGACCTATCTGCACACTCTCCCCACCTTATAATCTCTTAGGGTAGTATCATGGAATGTGAAGGGTCTCCGTTCTCATAAAAGAATGAAGATCCTTTGCCACCTTAAACGGTTAAAGACTGACATAGCCTTATTACAAAAAAAAACATCTCCCAGCTTCTGACTTCCATCGTATGCAGAAACTCTGGGTGGGCTCGGTCCTGGGCTCAGAATCAGTTGGACAAAAAGCCGGGTGTCGTCCTCCTGATTCATAGGAACCTCCCATGTTGTGTACTCTCCACTCACATAGATGACCAAGGGTAGCTAATCTCCATCAGAGTTAAAATAGGCTCCAAGGAACTGATGATATCCAATATATACGCCCACAACAGCCCATCCAGGTCATCCCCGAAACTCTCTCCTTTGAATCCCGCCCCCCCACCCCCTCCTTGTTTGCCTCCACTATGGAACCCTTCCATCTCACAGACGTTTGGCTGTTATCCCAGCCGATAGAGAATTAACCTTTTATTCTAACCCCCACAAGGTCCTGACTAGGATTGACTTTTTTGGATCCAACAACCTTATACCTCTGATCTTGGATTCAGGGGTAGAAGACATAGCCATTTCTGATCACGCCCCCATAACACTCACACTGGACCATTTCCATTTGGACCCCCCCCCCCCTCAACCTAACATTTAGCGTTTCCCCTTATTCCTCCACAATACTGACTTCAGGAACTACATGGAACGCTCCTGGGCGGAGTTCTCCTCAGCCAATTTCCCTCATTTGAGTCATCCGAACCTCCTATGGAATGCTGGTAAAGTATTCCTACGGGGTCGGATCATATCCTATGCCCCTACGTTTAAAAGGAATGCCTTGACCAAGTTCAATTTAGCTAGTACCAGACTTCGGAGCACAACTCTCCATTGCCACCTCCTCTGCAGACAGAGATGAATGGTCGGCTGCTAAATCTTCCTTTGACTCCTGGGCAACTACCCTTGAACTCCCCAAAAGAGCACACTTTGATGCCACCTTACATAAATTTGGGAATAAGTCTGGCAAGCTTCTTTCCAGGTTTTGCAAAGGCCCTTCCCGGCCGACTCACATTATGACCCTCTGGGTCTGTCCATTCTACCCCCCCAGCATAAGCAAGACTATGCTGGATTTTTACACAGCCCTCTATGGCCCAGACCCGACTGACAAGAATGCAGCCCGTTCTTTCCTAGACAAAGTGCAAATACCAAGCATCTCCCCCACCCAGTTAGAGTCCCTGAACTACCCTATCACAGCCGATGAAATAGAACGCACCATTAGAAGCCGTCGCCCTTCTAAAGCTCCCGCCCCAGATGTTTTTAACAGCGAGTTCTAAAAAAACTCTTCCTAATATCACGGTACCCATACTCCATTCGGTTTACTCTGGCATCTGGTGAGGTGGTCCCTACCTTCCCACAGGCAATCAAGCTAACCTCAAACTCCTCGCCAAAAAGGGAAAGGATCCACTGGAACCAGATTCCTACAGGTCTATCTCTTTGCTCAACCTGGATGTAAAAATCCTGTCAAAAATAGTAGCCTCCAGGCTAGCAGCAATCCTTCCTGACCCTTTATAAACCCTGCCCAATCTGGCTTTGTAAAAGGACGTACACCCACCTTGAACATACGCAAGGTGCTTTTAGCCCTCGAACAAGCCAAACAAAATCCTGAGGGAGATTATGCCATCATCACCCTAGATGCAGAGAAAGCTTTCGATAATATCAGCTTCGACTGGCGCTCACTTTCCTCGCCAAAATGGGTTTTTCGGGCCCCTTCTGCCACCTCAAATGCTATGTACACAGCCCCCTCAGCTAGATTGGTTGCAGCGGGTCTCCTCTCTGAGGAATTCCGCCTTCACAAATTGACCAGACAAGCATGTCCTCTGTCCCCCCTACTACTTAACATCGCCCTGGAACCCCTCTCCGGATTCCTATCCCAGAGCGCTCCCCTACGAGGCATCAATGTAGGTTCTACAGAACTCTTCACAGACAATGTCCTCATTTTCACATCCAATCCCTCAGCTGACATCCTGCACATTAAAAATATATTTGATGACTTTAGGGTATGTTCGGGACTCTGTATTAATTACTTCAAAAGCGAAAACCTCCCTATTTGCAAACACTCCTCATCCCCTTGGACACAACACTCCCTCTTCCAGGTTGTCCCGTCACACATCACCTACCTAGGGATAAAGATAGGGAAACTACCCTCATCACTCTACCATCTCAATTACCCCCCTCTTTTTACTAAACTTAATCAAGAGTTATCAAACTGGATTGATCTCCCCCTGTCACTCATAGGAAGGCGCCACCTTGTTAAAATGATAAGCTTTGCCAGACTGCTGTACCCTTTGCAAACTATTCCTTTATTGTTAAAACAAAGATGTTTCGGCCCTAAACTCACAAATCTCTAAGTTTATCTAGGAATGGCAAAAAGCCTTGTATAGCAGTCAAGAAACTACACCTTCCTAGGAGTGAAGGAGGTATTAGTCTAACTCATATCAGAATGTATACCCTTGCTTGTCTGCTAAAGACCAGTCTAGACTGGTTAACTCAACAATCACGTCACTTGAACTATGATATGGAGTCTGCTAGGGCCCACCCTTATTCTTTGGTGGCCCTCCTTCACTGCAAATGGAAAGCTGCACCCCCCACATCAACACAATCTTCTGCTACTGGACACAGCCCTGGCCTGGAGAGACATCAAAAAAATCCTCAAGCTCCCGCCTTTCATCTCGTCTCACTTACCCATCCAAGGAAACCCTGGATTCCTCCCTGGTCTCCACTACAAATCCTTTGAACTATGGCAGCAACGTGGCCTCTCAAAATTTTGCACACTGTGTGATACCTCTACTGGAAAGCCGCTACCCTTTTCGACTGTATCAACCTTATTTTCCCTGCCTACCTCTCACGCCTTTTATCACAAGCAATGTATCAGCTTTCTTTCCAGCAAATGCAAAGTGGAATCTCAGATTTAAAACTAGCTTCTTGGACCGCCTACTTCAGAATGGCCACTACTCAATCTCGGATATATACAAACCTCTTTTAAGGGACTTCTCACCACCACTCTCGTCATCGTCTGTGGCCAACTGGTGTAAAGACTTCCCAGATTCCGACCTAATTGAAAAGCGCCTCTCTGGCCTCTGGGAGGTAGATTTGCCTACTCATGCAAGAAGACTTATCCTCAGGAATTGGATTTAATCTCAAAGCCCGCCAATCGCCCAACTCATGAAAGAATGTCTTACCCTTTTATACAGCGAACGACTCCTCACATTTTAAAGATCCCAAATCCAGATCTCGCTTCTTTCTTAGATGGCAAGCTTTCATCTCAACTATCTTCAGATGACCAACTGGCTCTACATACACTTTCTCCTTTGATGAGCCAATCCCTGAGGAATCGCAATCCTAAATTTTACCCTCCACCCGTCATCACCTCTGGTTGGTCCAATGGTCCTCCTCGGGACTACCTCATCATGTTTTATTCATATTGCAGCCTGCTACTCCCCCCCCCCCCCTTTGCTTCCCCTGTTTCCCCGGTTATAACCCCTCTCCATCTCACTGACCATTTTTCAGGGGTTAGTACACAGATCCATCCAGTTTTCTCTTATTTCTCTAGCTACTGTACTCTAGCGTTATTTTAACGAGAGGACTTACCATAATCATTAAATGAGATTTCTTGTGTTAAACAGGCTGTCTACATCCCCACGTTAGTTGTTTTGGCTTTCATACTTATGCCATTTGTTAGCATATGCTTTGTTTGGATGATACATGTCATTTCTTTCTAAGTCATTTGATCTTGTGCAGTATTACCCGAAAAATGACTGACGATAACCTGTACAAATGTCTTTTGGATTCCCAATAAACATTTTGAATAAAAAAAAAAATAATAATGCGTGCTAACTTTACTGATTTAAACTTTAATTGGTTAAACTTCCTGCATTTACAGGTGGTTGAAAGCTTGGCAGACTGCCCAGTTTAAGTGTTTACACAAGAAGTTATATTCCTTTGATCTAAGAAGTTAGTTCAAATGTTTCAAGTTCTACACTTGGCAGATTTCCCAGGATGCTTTCTTTTGACAGCTGAGCGAGCAGATAATCTCTCCACTTGTTTATATGAAAGAATCACCCACTCTCAGCGGGAGAGATCTTCAGATGGGGTGAATCGAAATTGCGTTTTTTTAATGAATAATTGTGCAGCTCTACTGGACACTTTTCGAATTGCCTGCAATATAGGCAATGACATATGCAGACAACGTCTAATTTTTTTATTTTATTTTTTTGCACCCTCAAAATATTGACGTTTTAGGGGATAAGGGGGTTTAGAATGGATGTAATAGATATATCAATGGTTGCAGCGATACTACTTGGCTTAAAACAGATAAACCTAATGGAAGATAGGATGCCAAAAATGGGGAATAGCCCCTATTACAGGAAATATGAGTGAACAAAGCATTTTTTATATCATGGAATGTAAGAGGAATGAGGGCAACCACTAAGAGAAGCCAGATATTTACGTTTATTCAAACCAAGGTAAAAAATAATATGCTTGCAGGAAACACAAAAATGATAAAGAATATAAAATATCTGAAGAAGTGCTAGGTTAATCATATTTATCATTCATATCATACGTCCTATTCAAGGGGAGTGCCTATGCTGATAAACTGATTGGTGCTGTGTGAGTGTATCATCTACCATCAGGGTCACATCTATAGCGATGTGTTTATCTATGGAATATTATATGCTTTACCATTTGTAAATATGGGAATCTATAATCCACCACAAGCGGGTATGCAGGTAGTGAAGGATGCAGAGCCGTTTATGGCTCAATACCCTGATGCATACGTGATATGTATGGGGGACTACAATAGAATACTGGATGCGACGTTAGATAGATATGGTGGTGCAAGCCTAAAACGGGCGAGTAGACAGAATATGTTAAGTCTTCTTGGTGAGGTAGGATGGTCTAACTTGGGAGAGTTGGGAACCCATAGACTAGGATCCATTTGTGGGCAGCCCCAGGTGGAGGATGTCCATCTCGAATTGACATGGTATGTGGGAATGACAAAGTACAACCATTGGTGCATTTGATTGCGGATCTCCCCCAGGGGATTTCTGATCACTCCTCACTAATGTTTGGGTTACGTATCAGCGCTAGGGGGAGCCGACCAATCTGGAAAATCCACCCTTGTTGGCCATCTCAGAGTGGGACTCATGATTGTATTCCAGAGCAGTTTATTTTTTTTTTGTTTTTTTAAAGGCACATATACCTGTGGAGGACACTGAAGTCAACCATATCCCATATCAAATGATCCAGTAGGCAAGGAGAGGAGGAAATTTATAAATGATGTGTACAATCAGAAGATGAATTTGTATCTAATCCCTCAATTGAAAATCAGGCAAGGTGAGAAAGTCTCCTTAGGCCCCTTTCACACGGGACGGATCAGTAATGATCCACCCCGTGATGATCCGCTTGCTCAGCGGGGATCGCTCCGTTGTACGCGCTGAGCCGGCGGATAACATGGCGGTCCTAGCACACTGTGCAGGGACCGCCCTGTCAGCTCTCCTCTATGGGGGATTGGATGAGCACGGACCGTCTGTCCGTTTTCATCCGATCTGCAGAATCAGACAATTGTGGAGGCAGACGATATCGGGTGTCTGCGGATATTCATGTGTAAAAGGGGCCTTAGGCTATACAAGGGACAAATAGAAATAAAGGCTAAAAAACGGAAACAATTTTTATTGTGGCAAAAAAATTTTGAACAAGGAAACCAGTCTAGCAGATTACTGGCATTTATTGCCAAACAGCAAACAACCTCAGCTATCTCTAAGATATGAAATGAACAAGGGATACTGGCTAGTACAAGAAGAAATCATGCAATGCTTTTATGAGTTATGTTAAGATGTACGCTACTTCATCAAATCACAAGAGAAAACACAAAATTTATGGCTGGGGAGATTGGAGGAAGTAGTGAGGCAATTTCATTGTTAGCTACTGGTAATTCCCCAGGACCAGATGGGATACCCCTGGAAGTGTACAGTCGATATATAGATCAGATAGCCCCAATTTTAACTAGGTTATACAGCGATGCCCTTGTTGGGGGGGGGGGGGGGGTCTGGGCTCCCATATATAAGCCACACAGACCAGACAGGGTTTATACCTGGTAAATCAACATTGATAAATATTTGTAGAACGCAACTAGTGGCACAAATGAGGGAATATATTCCAGAGTCAGGGGCTCTGGCATCTCTTGATACAGCCAAAGCCTTTGACTCTGTAGAATGGAGAGCAGGCAACACTTGGGAAGTTTGCGTTTGACAATGGATTTAAACAAGCAACGGGTTCAATTATTATATCAGGGCTCGACAAACCCCAGGCGCCAGGTCGCCAATGCAACCAGAAACCGCAACCTAGCGCCTAAGCTGCCACCAGCCCACTCACTATTGATGCCCCGGACATGCAGCGCATTAAAACTGACTGCCGTCATCCTCCACACTCAGCGGCTCTGGCAAGCATCAAGTGCCGCACTAAGTGTGTGAAACTGAGAAGCAACAGAAGAGGATCTGTCAGATTTCAGCTTGATATCGGGGGTGGGTGGGACCCAGCAGCTATTAAACACCAGCCAATGGGAACTGGGCGGTCCGCTGCTATATGTGACCCTGCCCCTTTCCTTAAGCAGCAATCGTTAGCTGCTGAGTCCCGCCCACCCCGACATCAAACTCAATTCTGACAGTTCTTCTGTTACTTTTCAGTAACACAGTGCTCAGTGTGCCACCTACCAGTGCCACCGCCAACCAGTGCCACCTGCAACCAGTGTTGCCAATCAGTGCCACCACCAATCAGTGCCACCTGCCACCGCCAATCAATGCCACCTGCCACCAACCAGTGCCACCTGCTACCACCTGCCAATCAGTGCCACATGCCACTACCACTGCCAATCAGTGCCACATGTCACCATCAACCAGTGCCACTTGTCAGTGCCATCCAGTGTCACCGCCAAACAGTACCACCACCAAACAGTGCCACCTGCCAACACCAACCAGTGCCACCGCCAACCAGGGCAACCTGCCAGTTCCAAACCAGTGCCACCTGCCAATCAGTGCCACCTGCCAATGCCAATCAGTGCTACATGTCCACGCCACCTGTCAGTGCCATTTGGCAGTTCCACGTACCTGCCAGTGGCAACCAGTACCATCTGTCAGCCCCAAACCAGTGCCACCTACCTAAGCCAACCAGTTCCATCTGTTGCCAGCCTTACTCTTTCTGGTCAGCCCATAACCCTGATCTAACCGTGTTACATTGGAGTTATTGACTGGGTGCTCTGCTGTGAGTTAGGGATAGGGGGTGAACATGACTGGCCTTATCCCGGGAGCTGACAATCCATACCACTCAAAAAAAAAAAAAAAAAAAGTCTAACTTTTTCAACTGGCTCCTAAATTCAAAGCAAAATTTGTCAACCCCTGTATTCTATGCAAACCCGGCCCCGGCCCTAAAGTTTCGGCAGACTGAAGAATAGCAGGGGATAGAGTTGGGGGATAGTATAGAACAGATTGGTCTTTATGCAAACAATATTATACTATGTATGCAGGATACACAGAACATCCTGAGGAAAGCAGAGTATAACAGACAACTTTGGCCAGTATCCACTGCTTAAGATTAATTGGAAGAAGTCTTTCCTTATGCCACTGCATCAAGAACTAGAAAATGGAGTAAAGGATAGATATTCCACTTAGAATAGTGGACTCCTTTAAGTATCTAGGAATCTATATATATATATTTATATATCTATGTATTTATTGGCGCACTTTTTTCCCCCTAAAATCAGGGGGAAATTGGGGGTGCGTGTTATACGCCGATCCTCGGCTGTTTCTATCCCTTTCGGCCTCTCTGCGGCTTCCACCTATTTTCAGCCGTACTCGTTGGCTTTCGGAAAATCGAAAGCCGCCGAGAGTTGGCGAAAATACCCGAAGGCCGCCGAGAACTACCAAGCGCCGAGATGCACAGGACATCCACTCAATCTCAGCAGTGCCATTTTTTAAACGGCAAACACACTGACAAGGCTGCATTGATGGGCATTTAAATGCAAGTTATTTTCCTTAAACTTCCCTCCTAAAAGTTTGTTTCTTTTAAATTTCCTCCAAAACTTGGGGCGTGTTATACGCCGATAAATAACAAGGCAACCTTGGGATGCACTCCCAGCGAATGTATATCCATTGATGGAGTATATTCAATTTAAGCTGAAAAACTGGAGAATAAATGGTAGAATAAATGTAATTAAAATAATTTTACTGCCAAAGTGTTTATATATTTCACATTCCCCAGTGGTAGTTCCCAAAAAGATCTTTAAAAGCTTGAACTATCAATGCACTAAATTTATATGGGCCAAAAGCAGATGTAAAAGTAAAACTTACAACATCACAGCACCCAAAAACAGAGGCAGGATTGGTTCTGCAATATATGTATCTGTACTATCTGGCGGGACAATTAAGACATTTGCATAACTGGCTCATACACTAACAAAGTCTCGGGGTTGAGAAGCACCTGTTAAAGCTAAGTCAGGCCGAGAATTTGATGATAGGATGTAAGAGGTACACAACTCCCAAGAGTTAAGACCCCTATTGCTCTCATTGATTCGATCGGTATGGTGAGGCAAAAAAAAATTTATAAGATTCAAAAACATCCCATCCAAACTACCCATGTGGAATAATCTGTTATTTTGAAGAATTAAGTACACTACAAGATAAAAAAAAAATTTGGATGCAAAAAAGGAACAGTGGAAGCATGTGCTCATTTGACTTTAACCACTTCAATACAGGACATTTATACACCCTTCCCAGACCAATTTATCATTTTTTTTTTTCATACAAATAGAGCTTTCTTTTAGTGGTATTTAATAGGGGTGCAACAGATGAAAAAAACTCCCGGATCGGATCATTTTTCGGATCAGCAAAAAATTTAATTTGCAAAAACCTGAGAAAATTTCACCACCATATAGTTCCCACCGTAATATCCACAATCCCCCCCATTGTAATATTGGCTGAGTAT
>NW_027507758.1:208276790-208351790 GCF_037356315.1 Lithobates pipiens
AGGGAAGAGCTGAACACATTCAAGTCTGTCCTATTAGAAATTCGATGTACAATGCAACAGCTATAACAAGAAAACGCTCATCTGAGGGAAGCAATAAATACACGAAAATCACAAATGATACTCCACAATCACGAAACAGAATTAAAAGGGATGGTCTGTACAGACAAAGTGCCCATCAACAAACAACAGACTAGGGAGACTCATCAACTTCCTAAAATTAACATTACAAAGCCCAGGAACAGCCAAGACAACTCCAATAATCCAGAAACCCCAAACAAACCATTATCAAACCACAAGAAAAGGCAACAACTCCTGAAATTGTTTTAATAATAGACTCAACTGGGAAGTACCTTAACACGAAACGGCTCTACCCAGGAACAAGAGTCTCCAAAATTCACTGTTCCACAATTGAACAGGCAACAGTAGTCATCAATGATCCATATTTCACTAACCCCAAACATATCATCATACACACAGGCACAAACAACATTCAGGAACAATAGGACGTTATCGTGGACAAATTACTGCAACTAATAGAGACTGCATAACAAAAATTCCCACGGTCCAAAGTAATTCTGTCCCCCATTCTTCCAAGGAGAGACATACCAAACGAAATAATTGAACAAATCAACAAAGAGCTGGCAGAAAAAAACAAGTCAAAGCCTTCCATTCATCTGGCACAACACCATTCTATAATGCCCCAACACCTCTATGACAACAAACATCTGAACAAACAAGGAGTCAGTCACCTGGCAAGAGAATTCAAAGACATTGTTCTTGAGAGTACTCACAACCCTGAGCACGGCACAACTCATTCTCAGGCAGACACAATTAAAACTGCAAGACCCCAAAGCCACTAATACAATACAACAACAATACACTCAGCCAAAAACAGGACCAAGAAGATGGCAAGAATGGAGTACACCACCCACCCCAAGATGGATGTTAAGATCACTACAGAGCAGAGAAAAGGAGGAGATAAGAAACCTCCGCAGCACATCACAGCATGTGACTGAGCTTTAAAAAAAAAGCAAAAAAGACAATGACAACCACCCATAACCTGATTTGTCCCAAGAAATTTACCCATTACAAGGTATATAAATATACAAACAAAAAATGACATTGTCATAGAGATCCTGCCAGAAATCTGCACCCCAGGCCCTCTGGCTCATGCCCGCGGGCGTCATTGCGCGTGCGCCCGTGCGCGGGAGCGCGCAAACCCGTGTGCGTGCCCCTGTTGGCGCCAGAGAGGCCATTTTTTTTTTTAATGAATGTTTATTGAAGAAAAGAAGCATGTACAATAACATAGTAGACAATACATAAACCAGCGTAGAGGGCAGTGTTATTACATAGGTAGCAACCATGGTTCAGAACAAAATACTGCCCACGAGGGCCTAGCTACTAGAGGCAGTTTACGAACTGGAACCACCATCAGGCTTGCAAAGGCGTAGGATCAGGTGATCGGTACGAATCACCACCGCTGGAACCAGTCAACCTCTGCGGTAATAAGAATACACCCTTCTCTTCCATTATTAAAGAGAAAACACAATTGACAGAGATAGAGAAAGAAAAGAGAAAAGGAAGAAAGGAAGAAAAGGGTAGGAGATAAAGGACATAGAGAAGTGAGGGGGATGTGGAAGTGGGGGAGGGGGGGAGGGGGGGGAGGCAGGTCCACCCCTGATATCAGCTCCAGAATTACATTAGAAACCTTAAGAGTTATGATTACATCACAGTGGTTGAGACATTATGTCTGCATAGCTAGAGGAGTATTTAAAGGCAACCCAACAGGCCCAAATCTTTGTTGCCAGCTCAGATTTACCACGGAGGGAGAGAGTCAGGTCCTCCATGTAATAGGTGGTATCCACGTTGAGTAACCAACGTCGGAGCGTAGGAATCTTCCTCAGTTTCCAAAATTGTGGAATGAGGGTTTTTGCGGCATTAAGAAGGTGGGGTGTAATTGACCTTTTATAAGGGCCTGTTGGCTTCCCCGTGCAGTGGAACAGAACATACCATGGGTCATTAGGGACCTCCCATCCCTGGATCTCTTTAATCCAATATAGAATCGCTAGCCAGAATGGACGGATCCTCGGGCAGTACCACCAAATATGAGCATGAGTAGCTTCCTCACCGCACTCCCGCCAACACAGTGGTGAGGACAGGGGGAAAAACCTGTGTAATACCACAGGCGTGTAGTGCCATCTGGTTAAAAGTTTATACGCCATTTCCGGCGCTTTAGAGGATCCGGAGGATGTATGTGCCAGGGTTAGGATTTGTGATTTTTGGGTCGGTGAGAGTTCCATTTGTAGATCCCGTTCCCAGTTGCGTAGGAATGTGGGAGTACTAGTAGAAGTGAGGGACAGCAGTGCTTGATAAAAGTACGAGATCGGCTTCTCAGTTGGGCTAGTGTCGGCAAATGCGGTTTCCACAGGCGTAAGCTCCGCCAAGGAGCGTAAGGGTTTTGGTAGCGAACGAACAAAGGCCAACAATTGATGATGTTTCCAGCGGTCCATATATGATATGGGGGATGCACCCATGATGGAAGAAAGCGGCAAAACGCCGGAGGGGCCGGCGATTTGATGCAGGTAGATGTTATTGCCCAGCCGCCATGGATGAGTTTGAGGGTCCATATTACCAGGTGGGAAGAAATTCTGTCCCACCAAGGGCATCAGGGGGGAGTTATACGACCAGCCATGCGTCTTACATATAGAGTCCCATACCATCAAGGATGAATGCGTTAGCGGTGACGTAGTAGGCAAGAGAGTCCGGAATTTCCTTGGGATCCACATCAGCGTGGAAAGTTCAGTGCCACATAGATCCGTCTCTAGATTAACCCAAAGTTTCGTCTCTTTGCAATATTTCAAGTCAGAGAGCCTAGTCAGCACAATTGATCGATAATAAAGTTTAAAATCTGGCACTGCTAAGCCACCCTTACACTTAGGGCGGGTGAGGAGAGATCTAGGCAGTCTGGGTCTTTTCCTATTCCATATATATCTATATACCATAGATGTCAAAATTGTAAAGAAACCCACCGGTATCCCGAACGGGACCATCTGAAGCATAAAGAGCACCCTGGGCAGCAAATTCATCTTGACCAGCCCAATTCTGCCCAACCAAGAATGTCGTAGCTGGGACCATTTCTGGATATCTGACCTAAGTGTGTTAAGCAGGGGTATAAAGTTAGTGTGGAAAAGGGACGATAGGGAGGGCGTGAGTTGAATACCTAAATATTTCATGGAGCTCATCTGCCAAGTAAAGGGGTAGTTCCGTTTCAGGTGAGACACCTGTCGGGCGGGGACAGAGATGTTTAACAGTTCCGATTTGGACATATTAATTTTAAAATTCGAGACCAAGCCATAGGCCGAAAACTCAGACATAAGATTGGAGAGGGTGATCAACGGTTGTTGTACATAAAACAATATATCATCAGCGTATGCTGCGTATTTGTGTTCCGTCCTGCCTATTGATATACCATGTATACTCGGGTTGCGCCTGATGAGGGAGAGGAATGGTTCTAGGGAGATCGCGAACAAAATTGGCGACAGTGGGCATCCCTGGCGGGTGCCATTGTATAAGGTGAAGGGGTCACTAAGGGTGCCATTAATCCATATTTGAGCAGTGGGACGGTGGTACAAGGCCGATATTTTAGAGCGCAAAGAGGGGCCAATTCCTAGATGCGTCAGCGTAGCCATAAGATATTCCCAGTCCACCCTGTCAAACGCCTTCTCAGCATCCGTGGAAAGTAACAGGGTGGGCTGGGAAGTCCGCCGCACATACGCCATCAGTGAAAGTGTGCGAAGAGAGATATCCCGCGCCTCCCTCCCCGGGATGAACCCCGTCTGGTCCCGCGAGATCCATCGTGGTATCAAGGGGAGCAGCCGGTTCGCTATAGCTTTAGCATAAATTTTGCGTCAATGTTCAAGAGCGAGATAGGACGGTAGCTCGCGCAATCACTGGGGTCTTTGCCCGCCTTGGGTAGAACAGTGATGTGGGCATGAGTGGTTTCCGGACGAAGGTCTCTGCCGGTCGAGGTCACGTTAGCATAGTTGGTCAAGTAAGGGAGCAGTATGTCAGCGTACGCTCGATAATAAGTCACCGTGAGGCCGTCAGGACCCGGGTCCTTACCACAGGCCATACTCTTCATGGCGCCCAGAAGCTCCGTCGTCGTAAACTCACTCTCCAAGGAAGCCAAGACCTCCGTAGGGAGCGTGGGGAGGGCGGCACGGGCCAGATAGTCCCGAATAAGGCGTCCCCGTGTATCTCCATCCCGGACGTCCTGGTGCACCTGATACAGGCGTTGATAAAAGTCCCTAAACGTCTTGGCTATGTGGGGGGTATCAAACACCAGGTCTCCCGAGGGGGTCTTAACCTTAGCAATGAACGCTGCGTTTTTACGCTGTCGCACCGAGTTGGCCAATAACCTACTGGGTTTATCCCCCCACTCATAAAATCGGTGAGCCACTAACCGAGAACGTCGCTTTTGGTCCAAATGAAGAAGGGACTTCAGGGTCTCCCGCTTCTCAGTCAGGGCGTGGAAAAGGGCCGGGGTCTGGTTCAGTTTGTGTTGGCGTTCTAAGCCTGCAATTTCACGCAGCAAGGTAGATTGGTGTAGCATGCGCTCCCTCTTTTTCCTGGATCCCAATTCCATAAACTTACCCCTAATATAAACCTTGTGGGCCTCCCACAGCACTCCCGGGGAGACGTCAGGGCTTACATTAGTCTTAAAATAAAACTCTAAATTGTCTCCCATCACCTTTTTATCTGCCTCCTCGGCTATCAGGTCCTCATTCAATTTCCAATTAGTGGATTTCAGGGGTATGGACTCTACTTTGATGGTTAACGAGATAGGTGCGTGATCTGACAGGGGAGAGGAGTCAATGCTTGACTTCACTATGAGCGGTAGGTGTTGGTGATCAATGAAACACAGATCAATTCTGGAATACGTTTGGTGTACGGAAGAATAGTAGGTAAAGTCCCTTTCCCGTGGATGAGCGATTCTCCAGACATCCATCAACTGTAGGTCATGGAGTCGTGAGCGTATAAACCTCAATCCTCTGCTGGATAAAGAGGAGCCACCCCTAGAGGTATCCAAAGTAGGTTCCAGCGGAACATTAAAGTCGCCCGCTAGTAGGATGCATCCACGGGCAAAACTCCGCAAGGAGTTGAGTGTGGAGGCAAGAAAACTCGCTTGATTCTTGTTAGGGGAATACAAGGTAGCTAGAGTACATGGCATGCTGCCCAGGGTGCCCCGGAGAAACAGAAAACGTCCTGCAGGATCACTCAACATATCTTCAAACGTGAACGCGGTTCCCCCACGAATCCCAATGGCCACACCCTTTGCTTTAGGAATGTCGGAGAGGCTGTAGTACCACGCGGGGTACTTCGGTGAGTGTAGTGTAACTAGGGTCGTATGTGTGAGGTGGGTCTCCTGGAGGAAGACCACGTCCCCCCGCAAACGACCCAGCTCCCTATATAAATTGTGTCTCTTCCCCGGGGCATGGAGGCCCCTTACGTTAAAAGATACAAGGTTCACCGTGGCCATGAGGTCTCAGGAGGAGGAACCGCGAACACCAACACATAACCAGTGCAATACAGAGGCGGACCACCGCTAAGTGGGGGGGAGAGGGCCGGGGGAGGTGGAGGAAGGAGCCAAGAGAGGGGGGAAGGAGAAGAGAAGAAGAAGAAAAAGGAACAGAAGGAGAGAAGACCACACAGTAGTGGGAAAAACATAATGTACCAGAAAAAATGCTGTCTGACAACAGCTAGTGGTGCACGCATAATCATGCCGTGCGAGAGCGGGCCACATGTCTGCCACAGGGCCCCCGCGCCTCCCACCCCAAAAGGGGCAAGGATACCAGGGCCCCGCGCCGGGCAGCCCCCGCTCAAAAAGGAGGAGATGGGACTCAGGCAACTGGGCGCAAACCACACCATGGAGGTCTGAAGCACTGCCCAGTGGCCCGGTGCCGACACCACAACATATAACTCACATCATCCAGTATGTAGAACAGTAGAACGCCTGTATAAAAGAATATGGAACTAGGGCGGTAAAGCATGCAGGGGGAAACCGCAATCCAACCAAGTGCAAGAAGCAAGGGGAGGGAAAAGAAAAAGTAAAACGCCATTAAATAAAACATATGTACAACAAAGTCAGAGGACCCAGAACAAAAGATAGGGGCCCCTACTCGGGTAGGGGCCCCCAGTGAGGCACAAAGGTGTAGGCTGCACAGCCATCAACGTCCTACCCATAACCCAGCAAGGTCCAGCAGCCGCCAGAAACGGTCTTTGTCTATGCACAACCAGGGTAGGGAAGACCTCACAACCTCAATAATGCGGCACTCCCTGCGATTGCAGCTCATAATCCAGTGCAGGAAAGCAAGCGGCAGGGCATTTCGCCGTTTCAAGGGCGGTAATCCTGGGCAGAGGTGCGACGGGCACGGCCCACTTTCTGCCATCCCTGGTCAGCCCCAGTGGGTATAGGCGGGATGCCATCCTGCCAGCCAGGCAGTTCTGGGACAGTGACATTCATATCGTTGCAGAATCTGGGCAGATCTTCTGGGAAGCGAAGTATCGCGGTTTTGCCATCCTTAGAAGCAATCAGGGCTGCAGGGAAGCCCCACTTATATTTAATGGACGCCGCCCGAAGCAGTTCCGTGAGGGGACGCAGGGCTCTGCGTCGCTCCAAGGTTTCCCTCGCCAAATCCGGGAAGAAGGATAACATCGCCCCATCAAAGTCAAATGGTGTGGCGCCCCTGGCCTTCTGCATGATCAGCTCCTTCTCGGGGTAATGGTGGACCCGGCATATGACGTCCCGTGGGATGTCCGTGGTAAGGTTGCGAGGTCGAAGAGCTCTATGCACCCGATCAATCTTTAAGGGGGCATCTGCCGCTCGGCCAAGAAGGCTGTTAAAAATGCCTCTGACGGACGGTAAGAGGTCATCATCCCCGTATAGCTTCGGGGAGACCCCGAATCCGAACGTTATTGCGTCTGTTGCGATTCTCTTGGTCTTCAAGCTTGTAAGCGGTCGTTCGATGAGCAATGGCAAGTTGACGTGTAGTCGCCTGCAAAGACCGAATAGCATTCGCATGTCGAGCCCGCGGAAGACTCAGGCGAGCGCGGTCTCCGGTCCGGCCTATCGCGGGAGGCGAGGTCTACTCCACAGCGCGGCGAGCGGCCTAGGCCATCCTGCCCCTCCGCATCTTCAGATTCCACGGAGAGGAACCGCTTAATCGACCCCGTGGAGGCACCTTTCTTGGGCAGAGACTTGCCCGTTCGCCGGCCCATCGTCAGGCGAGGAGGATGAGGGATAATTTGGATATTTTAGGCTATTTTAGCGGTGTCGGCCCCGGAGCTCACAGAGCACACGTCCGCTCTAGTGCATCGCCAGGCCACGCCCCCCCAGAGAGGCCATTTAAGCCTGTCTGTCACAGATGGTCCCCGCTGTCTGCTCTACTGCGGTGTGTGCCTGAGAACCTGATCCAAAGTACTTACCTGTGATTTAGACCCTGCTTGTCTGTGACCTACCTGTTATCTGCCTGCACCCGACCCTGGCCTGTCTGTGACTACTCTCCTGCCTGCTCCCTTGTACCTTGCTTCCAGCCTGATACCTGACCCGGTGTGTTTGACGATCCTATCTGCTAAGATGATCCAGTTTGCTGAGCTGATCCCATCTGCTAAGGTGATCCAGTTTGCTGAGCTGATCCCATCTGCTGAAGTGATCCAGTTTGCTGAGCTGATCCTATCTGCTAAGCTGATCCAGTTTGGTGAGCTGATCCCATCTGCTAAGCTGATCCAGTTTGCTGAGCTGATCATATCTGCTAAGCTGATCCAGTTTGCTGAGTTGATCCAGGTTGCTGAGCTTATCCAGTCTGCTGGGTTGATCCTGTCTGCCAAGCTGTTTCTATCTACGGAGCTGACCCAGTCTGTTCATCCCTTCCGGTCTGTTGATCCTGCCAGGCGCCTGTGCCCCTCCTTACTCCTGTGTTCCCTGTTACCTTACCAGAGAACCAGTAGTGGGAGCCATAAGGGAGGCCTCCCTCTGCAATTCGGGCTCAAAAACAACTAGGTACGTGACAGTAGCAGACAGCCATGTCTGAGCCCGAGCGAGGAGCCTCCGCTATGGAAGAACTGTGTCAACACCTGGCAGGACTTACCGAGGCAGTTAAGAATCTCTAGCAAGGCTACATCCAGCTGGAAGAATGGGTGCTCACCCTGTCCAACCCCTCCGATACCCTGGGAGCCCCTCATCCATCAGCTCCTTCAGCCGAAGCAGGACCGTCACCTACAGTTGTGATGCTCCCTCCGGAACCTAGAGTTGCTACACCTGAGCGATTCTCCTGGGACCGCAGCAGCTTCAGGGCCTTCCGCAACTCCTGCGAATAGTATTTCGCCCTCAAACCAGTTCACTTTTTCTTTGGAAGCCACCAAGGTGGGCTTTGTGGTGTCCTTACTTACGGAGGACCCCCAGACTTGGGCTCCCCGCCTCTTAGAAGAGAAGGATGCAGCCTTAACCAATCTCACCACCTTCTTTGACGCAATGGCTCAATTGTACAAAGACCCTCAACTTTCAGCGACTGCAGAAACCGCCTTGCGGACCCTCCAGCAGCGACGAAGAGTGGTAGAGAACTATGTGGCTGAGTTCAGGCGATGGGGTGCGGATACGAACTGGAATGACGCTGCCCTTCGTCATCAGTTCCACATGGGACTCTCTGATTCCCTAAAAGACGAACTCGCTAGAGTCGGTGTTCCACAGACTTTAAATGCGCTGATCGACTTAGCTATACAGATCGATCGACGCCTGAGAGAAAGGAGGGCCGAGAGGGCCACGGGTTTCTCTCGCCCAACCTGGATGCTTCCAAGAGTTCCAAGCCATCTACACCCAGCACCAGCTGCCCGACCAGCATCCACTTCTGACGCACCTGAGTCCATGCAACTTGGGGTCTTGCGGCCGTCTCTTACGCCTGAAGAACGTCAACGACGTCGGAATAATAATCTGTGTCTCTATTGTGGGGAATCTGGACATTACATCAGGAACTGCCCTATAAAGCTCCATAAGTGCCCATCTATGCCTTCTGGTTACAGATCCTCTAAACAAAGCATCTCACCTTGTCCTTTCTGTCTCCTTTCAGCTCCCAGGAAAGACTTTACAGACACCCGCCATTATTGATTCTGAGGCATGCAGCTGTTTTATGGATTCATCTTTTGCTGCCAAACACCAGATCCCCCTCCTGCCTAAGACCCATGGACTCTCTATTCATCTGGCCGATGGGTCTGCTATCAAATCTGGCCCTGTAGTTCAAGAGACTGCCCCACTACCTGCTGTTATCTCCGGTTCTCATCGAAAATTTATTCGTATGGACATAATTTCCTCTCCACTCTTTCCCATAATACTCGGTATGCCATGGTTGCAGGCCCACAATCCTGCCATAAACTGGGCCACGGGGGAAATTACTTTCTCTTCATCTTACTGCCCAAAGTTCATTCACCTTGTTATGTCTAGACTCGGAAGTCGAATTACGTCAGGCCATTCCTGAAGCTTATCATGAGTTCCCCAACATGTTCAGTAAACTAAAGGCAGAGGTGCTTCCACCCCACCAAGCCTATGACTGCCCCATTGAACTGCTCCCTGGAGCCGAAATCCCGTTTGGAAGGATTTTTCCCCTGACAGAGGTAGAGCAAGGGAAGCTAAAAGAATATATAGATGAAAACCTGAAGAAAGGGTTCATTCGCCCGTCCACGTCCCCAGCAGGCACAGTATTTTCTTCATCGAGAAGAAAGACCACACCCTTCCGACCCTGCGTGGACTACCGCAAATTGAATTACATTACAATAAAGAACCGTTACCCTCTTCCTTTAGTCCCGGAATTATTTCAAAGACTGGGGACCGCTATCATTTTCGCTAAACTCGATCTCCGCGGGGCCTAGAATCTGGTCCGTATCAAGGATGGAGACGAGTGGAAGACCACTTTTCGCACCCGATATGGACACTTCGAGTACTTGGTGATGCCCTTCGGGTTGTTTAATGCCCCTGCCACCTTCCAATACTTTATCAACGATGTGCTCTGGGATTTTCTGGACTTATTTGCCATTGTTTATTTAGATGACATTTTAATCTTTTCTTCTTCCCTCGAATCCCATCGCAGGCATGTCAAGAGTGTGTTGGGCCGGCTCCGACAACACGGTCTATACGCAACAGTCGACAAGTGCCAATTTGAGCAGGAAAGTATACCATTCTTGGGCTTGATCATTTCCAGCAAAGGTATAAAGATGGACCCCCAGAAGATCGCTATGATTCTGGATTGGCCAACTCCTGCGAACAGGAAAGGAATCCAACGTTTCATCGGGTTTGCCAACTTTTATCGCAAATTCATCAAAGGGTTCTCGGCCCCCTGAACCCCAAGAGCTTTTGAAATCCTCAAGGGACTCTTCACTAGTGATGGACGAACTTCCGACAGGACGTTTCGCGAATGCAAAACGCGAACGCGGCCAAAAGTTCGCGAACCGCAAAGTTCGCGGTGGGCCCCATTGACTTCAATGGCAGGCGAACTTTACAAACCTACAGGTCATATTTCCAGCCACAAAATAATTACTAGCTGTGCACACATAATCCCACCACATGGCCACTGACATAACACATGTATGAAGTGAATCTGGGATCGACAACTACAAGCATTCTTTTCTTATATGTGAAATTCTGACAATTCAGGATTCAGGAGCGCGTGAAGGCAATGGAGGAGAGGGAAGGTCAGGGTAAGCTAAGAAGAGGGTGCAGGAGATGATCACCAGCACCGTGATATAGAGCACTGACACCAGCACCGTGATAGAATGATCTGACACCAGCACCGTGATAGAGAGCACTGACATCAGCACCGTGATAGAGAGCACTGACATCAGCACCGTGACATAAAGCACTGCCACCAGCACCATAATAGAGTGCACTGACACCAGCACCGTGATAGAGTGCACTGACACCAGCACCGTGATAGAGTGCACTGACACCAGCACCATGATAGAGAGCACTGACATCAGCACCGTGATAGAGAGCACTGATATTCAGCACCGTGACATAAAGCACTGACACCAGCACCGTGATATAGAGCACTGACACCTGCACTGTGATAGAGTGCACTGACACCAGCACCGTGATAGAGAAAACTGACATCAGCACCGCGATAGAGAGCACTGACATCAGCACCGTGACATAAAGCACTGACACCAGCACCGTGATATAGAGCACTGACACCAGCACCCTGATAGAGTGCACTTACACCTGCACCGTGATAGAGTGCACTGACACCAGCACCGCGATAGAGAGAACTGACATCAGCACCATGATATAAAGCACTGACACCAGCACCGTGATATAGAGCACTGACACCAGCACCGTGATAGAGTGATCTGACACCAGCACTGTGATAGAGAGCACTGACATCAGCACCGTGACATAAAGCACTGACACCAGCACCATGATAGAGTGCACTGACACAAGCACCGTGATAGAGTGCACTGACACCAGCACCGTGATAGAGTGCACTGACACCAGCACCGTGATAGAGGGCACTGACATCAGCACCGTGATAGAGAGCACTGACATCAGCACCGTGACATAAAGCACTTACACCAGCACCGTGGTATAGAGCACTGACACCAGCATCGTGATAGAGTGCACTGACACCAGCACCGTGATAGAGAGAACTGACATCAGCACCGTGATATAAAGCACTGACACCAGCACTGGGATATAGAGCACTGACACCAGCACCGTGATAGAGTGATCTGACACCAGCACCGTGATAGAGAGCACTGACATCAGCACCGTGATAGAGAGCACTGACATCAGCACTGTGACATAAAGCACTGACACCAGCACCGTGATATAGAGCACTGACACCTGCACCGTGATAGAGTGCACTGACACCAGCACTATGATAGAGAGAACTGACATCAGCACCGTGATAGAGAGCACTGACACCAGCACCGTGATATAGAGCACTGACACCAGCACCGTGATAGAGTGCACTGACACCTGCACCGTGATAGAGAGAACTGACATCAGCACGGTGATATAAAGCACTGACACCAGCACCGTGATATAGAGCACTGACACCAGCACCGTGATAGAGAGCACTGACATCAGCACCGTGATAGAGTGCACTGACACCTGCACCGTGATAGAGTGCACTGACAGCAGCACTGATACCAGCAACTTGCTGCTGGGCCCCAAAAATATGACACCGCTCAACCTCTTCAAACAGGAGGGTACGGGCATATAGTACGTTGTGCTTTTTTGTACAAGGAAGTGAGCCAAATGTAGAAAGAAGGCCTGTGTGCTCGATTAAAAAAATCGTTTATAGAGATATACATGGTCTACTGGTCACATGTGTTGAAGTCCTCCGAGATCCATGCCTCATTCATTTTTATAAATGTGAGGTAGTTAACACTGTCGAGAGCTAGGCGAGTACGCTTATCGGTCACGATCCCCCCTGCTGCGCTGAACGTCCTTTCGGACAGGACACTGGACGAGGGGCAAGCCAACAGTTCGATTGCAAATTGGGCAAGCTCTGGCCAGAGGTCAAGCCTGCCCACCCAGTAGTCCAGGGGTTCATCACTCCTCAGAGCGTCCACATCGGCCGTTAACCCGATGTAGTTGGACACCTGTCGGTCTAGGCGTTCCCTGATGCTGGATCCGGATGACACCTGTCGATGGGTCGGCTGAAAGAATGACCTCATATCAGAAGTCACCAACACATCTTCAAACTGGCCTCTTCTTGCAGGCGCTGTTGGATTGATACCCGCAACTCCTTCTCTGGGAGTGGGAATTGCTCCTCTGCCAGTGCACGCAAAAGCAGAATGCAGCATTTCTCGAAGCAAGGCCTGGAAGTGCTCCATTCTGACAGCCCTCTGTGACGGCGGTAACATTTCTGCCATTTTGTGTTTGTAACGGGGGTCTAAGTACATTGCCACCCAGTACTGGTCCTTGACCCTTATGCTTTTTATACGGGGGTCCCTGTTAAAACACTGGAGCATGAAGGCCCCCATTTGCACTAAACTGGAAGCGGTGTGGTGGCCTGGCTCCTGCTCATCATCCAGGATAATGTCGTCCTCTTCATTCTCCTCTCTCCATCCACGCACAACAACAGGGATCCCAGAAAGGTTTAAAGCATGCTCTTCTTGCTCCTCCTCATCCGCCCCGGCACCATCCTCCTCTGACTCCTCTTCAGACTTCTGTTGTTGACTTGTCTCAGATAGAGTAGCCCCCCCTGGGAATTCATCCAGCATTGCGACTTCCTCATCTTCCCGCTCCTGCTCCTCCACAGCTTGATCAATGACACGACGCAATGCACGCTCCATAAAGAAGGCATAAGGTACCATGTAACTGATGGCGCCATGGCTGCGACTGACCAGTTTGGTGATCTCCCCAAATGGCCGCAGAAGTCTGCATGCGTCGCGCATGAGCAGCCACTGGCGCGGTGAAAAAAAACCCCAGCTCTCCAGAACCTGTTCTGCCGCAGAGTTCATACAGGTAGACGTTAACTGCACGTTTCTGCTGGAGCAGCCTATCAAGCATAAAGAAGGTTGAGTTCCATCGCGTTGGGCAATTGCAAATAGGACGTCTGACCGGCAGATTGTGTCGCCGCTGAATGTCAGCAAGGCGAGCCAAGGCCGTGTAAGATCTTCTGAAATGGGCCGAGATTTTCCTTGCCTGCCACAAGATGTCCTGGACCCCAGGGTATTTGACAACGAATCGCTGCACGACCAAGTTTAAGATGTGTGCCATGCATGGCACGTGCGTAATTTTGCCCTGTTTCAATGCGCTAAGCAGATTGGCACCGTTGTCACACACCACTTTACCAACTGTCAAATTGAGCGGTGTTAGCCACTGATCTGCCTGTGAACGCAAAGCTGAAAGGAGTGGCTCTTGGCTTCCAGGCACAACAGACGCAGCACAGCATGGCAACGTCTCACCTGGCATGTCGAATAGGTTCTGGGGAGCTTGGGCGGCGCAGCGCAAGAGACGCTAGCAGCGGAAAAGGAGGAGTCAGCCAAGGAGGAGAGGGAGGAGGATGGAGTAGGAGGAGGAGGAGAAGAGCCAGGCCTGCATGCAATCCGTGGCGGTAAAACCAAATCTACACGGGTGCCACGGGTTACATGCTTGACGGCCGTCTGAAGGTTCACCCAGTGGGCAGTAAAAGTGATATACCTTCCCTGCCCCTGTTTGCTAGACCACGTGTCTGTGGTCAGATGTATCTTGGCACCAACACTGTGTGCCAAAGATACATTCACTTGCCGCTGAACATGGCCATATAGCTCTGGGATACCCTTCTGTGAGAAATACTTCCTTCCTGGGACCTTCCATTGTGGTGTTCCAATGGGCACAAATTTTCGAAAGGCCTCCGAGTCCACCAGTTTATATGGCAGTAGTTGGCGGGCTATGAGTTCTGACAAGCCAGCCATCAACCGTTGGGCAAGAGGGTTATCCGGCGTCATAATTTTTTTTACGCTCGAACATTTGGCCCACGGAAGCCTGCCTTTTTGCAGAAAAACGTGAGCTTGGCGTGATGGAAGGTGGAGTGGAGGACAATTGTGAAGAGAGAGGAGCAAAAGTAGAAGACGAGGCTGGACGGTGAGAGCCTGGAGTGTGGCTTTGTGTGTTCCGTTGCTCCCACTGGGCTCGGTGATGGCAGCTCATGTGCCTTCTTAAGGCGGTCGTCCCTAGGTGAGTGTTGGGCTTACCGTGACTAATGCGTTGACTGCAAAGATTGCAGATGGCAACACTATTGTCAGCAGCGGACACGTTAAAAAAAGCCCACACTGCGGAGCCCTGTGCCGGCGTCCTGGGAGCGCCAGATGTGACCGTACATGGTCGATGCCTCGCTCCTGATACATTAGCAGTCTGCTTTGTCCCTCCTGTGCAATGTAAGTTATTCCTGCTTCTCCTCCCTATCTGCTGGTCCATATCTCCCTCTGAACTCCCCTCCTCTTCCTCTCTTGTGGGCACCCATGTGACATCACTAGACACGTCATCATCAACGTCACCTTCCCCACCGCTATAATTAGAGATCTCGGAGTAGGCAGCAACACCGGGGACCAACCTCCTCCTTGGGCTGATCCGGGTACTGTCGTCAGACTGCTGCGTGGTGGTTGTTGCTACCTCCTCTTCCTGATCCAATGCCAACAGTGGCTGCGCATCAGAAATGTCTTGATATGGATTGGAAAATAATTCCTGTGACTCAAGCGGAAGGTATGTGGTGGTGGTGGTGTTGGTGGTAGTGTCTTTGGGGGTGCACATAGCAGAGAGTGAAGAAGAGGGTGCAGATCGAGAGGATCAGGAGGGTGCAGAAGAGTAATCGCACGCACCTTCTGCAATTTCCCACTTTGGCTCAAGCCTGTTGCTCCTGCCCTACCCCTACCACCCCTGCGGAAGGGCCTGCCTCTTCCTCTGCCTGTCATTTTTTAAATGACCCTGTGACAAAAATCTCTAGAGAAGTGCAGTATGTATGTGGAAGAAGGTATATAACACCCCGCTTCAATCTGTTGTTTTTGGGGGCCACTGGTCTATCACACCAGTTACAATACTTTTTTATTTGATTGCGTTTGTCACTCTTTGTAGTATCGCTGCAGAACCGCTCAGCAGTCACAATGCTGCACTGTGGAAACGCACTATACTATGCTTTCTATATGTGCAAGTATTTTATATGTGTATTACACAACTATATACTGCACACCAAATAGTACACCTATACCAGTCCTTAAGGACCTTTGTGGAACTAGTAGCTAGGGATCAGCAGACTGTACCTCAGTCCCTACACTGATAAAGGACTGCTGCAGAATAGGGCAGCAGTCAGCAGTAGTGCACCACAACCCTATATATTGTGGACCTATACCAGTCCTTAAGGACCTTTGTGGAACTAGTAGCTAGGGATTAGCAGACTGTACCTCACTCAACCCTATATACTGTACTACTCTATACCATACCAGTCCTTATAAGGACCTTTGTGGAACTAGTAGCTAGGGATTAGCAGACTGTACCTCACTCAACCCTATATACTGTACTACTCTATACCATACCAGTCCTTAAAAGGACCTTTGTGGAACTAGTAGCTGTGATTAGCAGACTGTACCTTAGTCCCTACACTGATAAAGGATTGCTGCAGAATAGGGCAGCAGTCAGCAGTAGTGCACCACAACCCTATATATTGTGGACCTATACCAGTCCTTAAGGACCTTTGTGGAACTAGTAGCTAGGGATTAGCAGACTGTACCTCACTCAACCCTATATACTGTACTACTCTATACCATACCAGTCCTTATAAGGACCTTTGTGGAACTAGTAGCTAGTGATTAGCAGACTTGTACTTCAGTCCCTACACTGATAAAGGACTGCTGCAGAATAGGGCAGCAGTCAAGTATAATATTCTTTCTATATTTGGAATAAAGAATATTATACGTGTACAACCCTATATACTGTCCTACTCCTATACCATACCAGTCCTTAAAAGGACCTTTGTGGACCTAATAGTAACAGCTAATGATTAAACTGACTGTCCCTCCCTGCTACACACAGCGTCCTGTCACTTCCTGCACTCACTAAAGACAGGCTGCTGGATTTACAAGCACAGCAGTTCACTCAACCCTATATACTGTCCTACTCCTATACCATACCAGTCCTTAAAAGGACCTAATAGTAACAGCTAATGATTAAACTGACTGTCCCTCCCTGCTATACACAGCGTCCTGCTAAAGACAGGCTGCTGGATTTACAAGCACAGCAGTTCACTCAACCCTATATGCTGTACTACTCTATACCATACCAGTCCTTAAAAGGACTTTTGTGGACCTAATAGCTAGTGATTTGTGTCACTGCAGTCTCTCCCTGCTCCACACAGCAACCTCTCCCTATAGTGACAGAAGAAAGAATGTAAAATGGCCGCCGGATCGGGTATATTTATAAGTTAGGGGGAATGTCCAATTGTCCATGTGCTGAAATGTCTCAATTGGCTGTCCTGTACCCCATGATGGATGTGTCATCATGGGTCAAAGTTCTTTCACACTGTAAACACATAAGTCCGCCGGGCGAACAGCGGCAATAGTCCACCGATCGGGCGAATCACGAACAGGCAAAATTTGCCGCGAACCGACCGTCGGGCAAACAGTTCGGCCATCCCTACTCTTCACCTCTGCTCCTGTCTTAAGACATCCAGATTCCTCCCTGCCATTTGTTCTAGAAGTGGATACATCTGAAATCACCGTAGGGGCAATATTGTCCCAAAGACAAGGAGCCAGAGCCCTGCTTCATCCCGTAGCTTTCTTTTCACGCAAGCTATCAGCAGCCGAGAAGAACTACGACGTAGGAGATCAGGAATTGTTAGCAATTAAATCTGCATTGGAAGAATGGCGCTATTTACTGGAAGGAGCTTCTCACCCGATCTTAATATTCACCGACCACAAGAACCTGGAGTATTTGAGATCTGCAAAAAGACTAAAGCCGAAACAAGCCAGGTGGGTGCTCTTTTTCTCCCGGTTTACCTTCCATGTTACTTATCGCCCAGATTCTAAGAATGTAAAGCCAGATGCCTTGTCACGGATTTTCCACAAGTCCCAAGAAATTTCTCCTCCAGATACCATTCTCGCTCCTGGGAATTTCCTTCTGCTTCAGGAAGACCTTCTTTCCTGACTCAGACAAGCCTCCGTGGGGCAAATACTTTCTCCCGAACCAGAACTACAAGCCAGAGACGGGTTACTGTGGCACAAAGACAAGATCTACATTCCCGAGGGCCTACGGGTAACCGTTTTAGAGCTATGTCACGACCACGCACTCGCCAGGCACTTTGGCATCACCAAGACCACCGACTTGGTACAACATACCTTTTGGTGGCCTCAGTTGAGGGAGGACTGCAAGAAGTTTGTGGATACCTGCACTACGTGCATCAGGAGTAAGAGCCGTAGGACTAAGGCCTGGGGCCTACTCAAACCCCTGCCTGTTCCAGACAGGCCATGGAGAATGCTGTCTCATTTCATCGTTGAACTGCCCCCAGCAGAAGATCATACCACTGTCTTTGTGGTGGTTGATCATCTGTCGAAGATGGCACACTTCAGTCCCATGAAGGGCACCCCCTCAGCCCCTGAAACGGCACAGGCATTCATCAAGGAAATCATCACGCTCCATGGGGTACCAGCCAATATAGTTTCAGATCGAGGGGTGCAGTTCACCTCTCGATTCTGGAAGTCCCTCTTCAAGGCTTTGAATATTGAATTGTCTTTTTCATCCGCCTACCACCCTCAGTCCAACGGGCAAACTGAGAGAATGAACCAAACCCTTGAACAGTACCTACGCTGGTTCTCCTCTTTTGCACAGGGTGATTGGATTTAAATTCCCTTCTCAAATGCACAGTGCCAGCAGTTCAGGAAAAGATGGATTTCTTCTCAACCAATAACTGACTTCTGCAAGAAACCATGACTAGAACTCAAGAGCACAACAAGACAACCTTCGACAAGAAGAGACGAGGGGAATTGGTACTGGTACCCGGTGATTTGGTGTGGTTATCCACGGTGAACTTGAAGATGGCGTGCCCTTCAAGGAAACTGGGTCCCAAGTTCTTAGGACCTTTCCCAGTTAGAAGGAATATTAATGAAGTAGCCTTCGAATTGGAGCTCCCAGACTCATTAAAGGTCCACCTGGGATTCCATGTGTCCCCGTTGAAACCTTTCATTCCCAACCCATTTCCTAACCGAAGTACCACTCCTCCTCCAAGTCCAACGGAGCACCTCCAACAGTGCTTGCCGGTCTGAGTTGGGCAGATTTCCCTTACTTCTCACGGTACAGAAGACCCCCTACTACTGGGACCACCTACAAAACAGCAGTCCCAACTCATACCACCATAAAGCCTTACTGAACATTAAAGACCAGTTCAAGTTGTGTGGCCTGCAACAACTCATCAATACCTTGTCTATCCCAAACTCTCAACAATGTGGCCTGCCAAAATCTCAAAGAAAAAACATAATCAATGACGCCAAAGAAAAACATGTTGGAGAATGGAGAAATGAGCTAACAAACTCCAAACTAACTGTTTTACCAATCATTGCAGAGAGACTAGAAACTGGCCCTGTACCCGGAGGTGCTACAAGACCCCAAAGTCAGACAGACCCTGAGCCTATACAGACTGAGCGCCCACAGCCTGAAAATCTAATTAGGATGGCACAGGCAGACCTACAAGCCCAGGGAAAGTAGACTGTCCCAGCAATGTGACCAGGGGGTCCTGGAGGATGAGGACCACTTCCTACTTTATTGGCCAAAGTACTCATCTGTGAGGGACACTCACTTCCAGAGACTTTCCACTCTCATCCCAGACCTCTATTCTATAGAAGAGAAGTGGAAACTCCAGAAATTGGCATGGGCGCATCACACCATGTGCAAATTCTCAAATAAACCCGGGTCATTGCTGGCTAGGGCTCTGCAAGGCCCACGCACGAAAACATACATTTCTCATAGCCTGGCTTCCTCTGGACAAAAGCTGAACACATTATCAGACATGGCAACGGACTTCCCTTCCTTCTACGTAGCCTCTTCAGGCATGCCATCACTCCCCAGTGCTGTACAGGAAGAGCTGGAGGAGCCCATCACAGCAGCAGAGCTGGGAGTGGCTCTAGCAAACTCAAATCCAAGGAAGGCTCCTGGCCCCGATGGCCTGACTCCGACGTACTATAAGACTTTTTTTGATACACTATTGCAACCTCTAGTCTCTGCCCTCAACTCTATCACAGAGGGTAATTCTTTTCCGGTAGACACTCTGAAAGCCTATATTTCCCTTATCCCAAAAGAGAGGAAAGAGCCGATGCGGTGTGGGAATTATCGTCCGATAGCACTTTTGAACACAGACTTGAAATTGTTTGCCAAAATTCTGGCCAACAGGCTGCTCTCTCATATATCCAAGTTAATGAGACAAGGTCCAACTTCTTTAACATTCCCAATGGCACATGGCAGGGCTGCCCCCTGTACCCTCTGATCTTTATACTTTCAATGGAGCCTCTCCTGTGCAGAATAAGGGCGGACGCGGGCATCACTGGTTACCCAAAATCTTCAAAGTCCCACAAGGTGGCTGCATTGGCGGAAGACCTAATTTTCTTCCTAATGGAACTGCTTACTTCCCTCCCAAACCCGCTTCGATCTCTCCAGGAATATGGCACTCTCTCCCTCTTTCAAATTAATCTATCCAAATCCTCCATTCTTAACATAACGGTGGGTAGGGACACTGTTCAACATCTGTGATCAGCCTTTCCTGTGAGATGGGCAACTAACCTTATCTGATACCTGGAAGTCAACATCAGCCCTGACCTCGCTGACTTATACTCTGAAAATTTCGCCCCGCTTCTTCTTCGTCTTAAGGCGGATCTTCTCTATTGGCACTCCCTCACGCTGACGTAGTTTGGACGTTGCAGTGCCCTTGTTGCTGAGGGTTCTATATCTGCTGCAGGTGCTTCCTATCCGTCTACCCCTGGTGTTTTTCGAACAAATTGACTCTATGTATCGCGATTTCGCCTGGTCCTTTCGCAAGCCATGCATTAGACTTCAACTCCTCCACCTTGCGAAAAGTAGGGGTGGGGTTGGCTTCCCGGACATGAAAGCCTATTACAGGGCGGGCTCATCTCACCAGGCTGGTGGACTGGCATTGCCACTCAGAGGCAAAGCACTGGGTGGCTATGGAAATGGAGGATTCTAGAGATACAGCCAAGAGCTGGCCCTGGATCACCACACCTCTGCCGAGGGACCTCGCAGACCATCCCACACTAGGCAGCACACTATCAGTGGCTAGAGATGCCTTTCGGCATTCTTTGGTATTCCCGTTACCCTCCCCTCTGGTGCTGGTTCTAGGTAATCCAGAATGTATACCTGGCCTTCAGAACCCTCACTTCAAGCGACTGGCAGTAGGCAGTAGGTCCCGTTTGTGTGACTTTTTGGGGCCCAATGGCCAACTATGCTCTGAAGCTGGAGTGTCTGCTACGGACCTCTTCTGGACTTCTGGAGCGGCCTACAGCTGCGTAACTTTCTTTCACAGATGCTTGTGGAACCCTTCTCTCTTCAACTTACTGAACTAGAACACATCTGCCATCGTGGGGAGCCAGTACAGCACTGTCTCTTGCTTATCGACTCCTGCTTGACCCAACCAGCGGAAGGGTTCATTCCTCCATTCCTCTCTAAGTGGGAAGCAGAACTCGACATTCAAGTCACTGAAGCCGCGTACACACGTAGCGGTATGTCCGACGTACTTAGTCTGGCGGACTTCCCGCCAGACTGTACGTCGGACTTTCCGAACGGGCTACTTGCCCACACACGGCACTTTTTCAGCGGACTAATACGGCGTACTAAGTCCGCCGTACTATCCGCCCTACTTTTGAAATGAACGGACTCGCCCACACACGCGGAGGAAAGTCCGCTCATTTCGAGCGCGTCTCCAGGTAGGCGGGGGCTAGACATCGCTGGCCCTGCCGCCTGGTATGGACTTAAAGGGGAACCCCAACGCCCAAAAAAATCGGCGTGGGGATCCCCCCCAAGTCCACAACAGACCCTTGTCCGAGCACGCTACCCGGCTGGCCAGGAAAGGGGGGGGCGAGCGAGCGCCCCCCTCCTGAGCCGTACCAGGCCGCGTGCCCTCAACATGGGGGGTGCCTTGGGGAAGGGGGGGCCGCGTGCCCCCCCCACCCCAAAACACCTTGTCCCCATGTTGATGAGGACAAGGGCCTCTTCCCGACAACCCTGGCCGTTGGTTGTCGGGGTCTGTGGGCGGGGGGCTTATCGGAATCCGGGAGCCCCCTTTAATAAGGGGGCCCCCGGATACCGGCCCCCCACCCTATGTGAATGAGTATGGGGTACAATGTACCCCTACCCATTCACCTGTAAAATAAAAGTACAAAAAAAACACAACACACAAGATAAAATACTTTATTGCACAGCTCCGGGGGTCTTCCGTCTTCGGGGGTCTTTTCGCCGGACTCCTCCGCTATCTTCTTGTAGCTCTTTTGCTAGCGGAGGAGTCCGGCTTTCTTCCTCGCCGCCGGCCTCTTCTTCCAACTTCGGGGGTCTTGTCCCCCTCTTCGGTTCTTCTGCCGGGCCACCGCGCCTTCTTATAGCTCTTTTATAGCTCTTTTACAGGCGGTGGCCCGGTCTTCTGTCGCCCCCCCCTTTCCTGGCCGGCCGGGTAGCGTGCTCGGACAAGGGTCTGTTGTGGACTTGGGGGGGACCCCCCACGCCGATTTTTTTCGGCATTAGGGTTCCCCTTTAAGTCCATACCAGGCGGCGGGGCCAGCGACGTCTCCTTCGCGGGCCCCGCCTACCTGGAGACGCGCTCGAAATGAGCGGACTTTCCTCCGCGTGTGTGGGCGTTCATTTTAAAAGTAGGGCGGATAGTACGGCGGACTTAGTACGCCGTATTAGTCCGCTGAAAAAGTGCCGTGTGTGTGGGCAAGTAGCCCGTTCGGAAAGTCCGACGTACAGTCTGGCGGGAAGTCCGCCAGACTAAGTACGTCGGACATACCGCTACGTGTGTACACGGCTTTAGAGTTGTCTGACCCTCTACCTTCTTCCCCTTCGTGGGCTGTTTGATCAGATACTGTGAATATCCTGATGTGCATTACATATTTCATGTGTCCCATGTTTGAGCCCACCTGACCCTTGGGTTGCCTCTTTTCCAGAGCAACTATAAAAATGTATAAAATGTTATTGTGTTATATAGCTTTGTTGTGCGTTATTATCAGTTCTAGGTCATGCAAGTAATTGTCCGAATGCCTCCCCGGCCTCGCACACTGATATTGTCTCTATACCATGGTTTTCTTTTTAATGTGCCTTACTTACTATGCAATGCCGGAGTAGCTATATGTTTACCTCATCTAATGACCACATTTGATCTCTTTGTCTGATTTCTGTTATTTATCTCTGCTATCTGTGTTGATTGTTAAATGCACTTTCTATGAAAATAAAGGAATTATAAAAAAGAAAAAACAGAAAGAAAAAAAGAAAGAGAGAGAGAGGGAGAAAGAGAGTAGAGAGAGACACATATAACACATCCAATTCGCAAGACATTTTAAAATAAGTTAATTTGAATGAGGCAAGTTCACATATGTGTGTTACATTCACACTGCGCATTGCAGAAAAACGTGTGCGTTTTCTGGTCATTGCGGTGCGAATTACAAGCCCATTATCTTCTATGGGCATGCATCTGATTCGCAGCTGTGTCGCGGTGTGAACATAAATTATCTCCCCTCCTCCTACACCTCCCCCTCTTCCAGTTCCTCCCCTGTCTGTTTTGTGGTGATGACTGGAGAGCAAGCATGGCAAAAAGAGGGCGAAAAGTGGCATCAAAGGTGAAAGAATCTGTGGATTGTGAGGAGCTGATCAGATTTATGAGGGAGAAACCAATGATTTATGATACCCGGCATCCTAAATATAAGGACAACGTTCTTAAAAACCGTGCTTGGCTGGAAATTGCCAGAAACATCTTGCCAGAGTGGAGCATGTGCTCATCCCAAGTTCAGGCTAACAAATGTAAGTTTTTTTTCCCCTTCCACTACCTGTAGATGCTGCCCTGTTGTTTCTTTATGATGTCCATTTTTAGGAATTCGAATATTATTTTACTATACAACAGCATGCGTTCACCCACAAATCCATACCAGGCCACATGTTCTCAACATTAGGCACATAACGGCGTCATCCAGCGATGGAGGAGTCCCTAAATTAATTATTAATCTTAGATTCGCTTAGGTTTGCAAAATAATATACAACACAAATGTGCATTTTTTATATTTTTAAAAATCAAAAGGACATAAAAAAAAATTGTTACATCACACTTTTCATTTTCTAAAGGCCCTGATAATATAATGCAAACAAATACACACCTTTTCTGATTATATAGAAGTCATCTGCCAAGGCACCTCCCCAGCTGGTGACATAAAGAATTTTTGGAATTCACCACAAATATGTGTACCAGTAGTGGTGCCCCTAGTAACATTCCACTGTGCCGCCTCCATGTTATGGCTCAGGGAATCCTCAAATAGATAGCCATCTCATTCACGCACATAGTTGTGCAGTGCACAGACTGCTTTAACAGCACTGATAGCATGGTCAATACTGAGGTTTATTGAAATATGCAAGAATCTCCACTTATTGCATAATATACCAAATGAACATTCTACTACTTGTCGTGCCCTGTTGAGCCTATAATTGAACACTCTTTTTTCTGTTGTCAGAGAGCGACTTGAAAAAGGCCTGAGCATGTGCTGTGAAAGTGCAAACGCTTCATCTCCTACAAATACATGTGGGAGGGAAGACTGATTGGGCAAGTCTAGTGTATTCTCACGCAGCATGCGGCCAAATGAGGAATGTGAAAATACACTAGATTCTGAGCTGCTGCCATAAGAACCAACATCAATATAAATAAATTTATAATTGGCGTCTGCCACTGCCATTAATACCAACGAAAAAAATTCTTCTAATTAAAATATTGTCTCCCAATAGCTGGAGGCTTGAGGATGAGGATGTGCTTCCCATCTATGGCTCCCAGACAGTTGGGGAAGTTGCAACGCTCCCAGAATAGCTCCACTATCTCCAACCATTCATTTTTTTTGGCTTCTTCACAACCAAATCCTTCAGTTCTTCCCATATGAATAGGCAGGTTTCATTACCAATGCCACTAATAGTTGACTTCCCAAAATTAAATTCTTAGTGCAAACTTCCAAAAGAATTTCCTGTTGCTAGGTACCTAAAAGCAAACATAAAGAAAATTATTACTTTTTTATGTTTTTCAGTGCACTACTTACAGACAAGGTGGCATACAGTGGCGGAATTATAGGGGTCGCCAAGATCGCCATGGCGACCGGGCCCCTTGCTGCAGGGGGCCCTCAGGCCCCCTGTACTCTTCCGTAGGAGGGGAGGCTGAGAGGAGCTCCTCTATCATCAGCCGAACTGAAAACGGCACTGTGCGGGAGCTCCTCACATTAGGGTAAAGTGTGTGCTCTTTGTCTCCCCCTACAGTGCAGTACCCGGCAGGAAGAGCCAAGGTACTGTAAATGTCTGCCGTTTTTTTTTATAAGACTAGCTACTGCATTTGTGTTTATATGTGTGTGTGTGAGCATGCTTGTATGTGTGTGTGTCTGAGAGCATGCTTGTATGTGTGTGTGTGAGCATGCTTGTATGTATGTGTGTGTGAGCATGCTTGTATGTGCGTGTGTGAGCATGCTTGTATGTGCGTGTGTGAGCATGCTTGTATGTGCGTGTGTGAGCATGCATGTATGTGTGTGTGTGTGAGCATGCTTGTATGTGTGTGTGTGTGTGTGAGCATGCTTGCATGCTTGCATGTGCGTGTGTGTGTGAGCATGCTTGTATGTGCGTGTGTGTGTGAGCATGCTTGTATATATGTGCGTGTGAGCAAGCATGCTTGTATGTGTGCGTGTGAGCATGCTTGTATGTGAGTGTGTGAGCATGCTTGTATGTGCGTGTGTGAGCATGCTTGTATGTGCGTGTGTGAGCATGCTTGTATGTGTGTGTGTGAGCATGCATGTATGTGTGTGTGTGAGCATGCTTGTATGTGCGTGTGTGAGCATGCATGTATGTGTGTGTGTGTGAGCATACTTGTATGTGTGTGTGTGTGTGTGTGAGCATGCGTGTGTGTGAGCATGCATGTATGTGTGTGTGTGTGAGCATGCATGTGTGTGAGCATGCATGTATGTGTAGGTGAACCGCGAGCGCCATGCTTGACGCTCACAGTCTACCCAGGTGTGTTAGAAAAGTGAATTAATATTCACTTTCCTAACACTGAACCGCCTCTCCACCAATCAGGTGTGCGGGTCTGTTACCCATCACCTGATTGGCTGAAACGATAGGCGCAGCTATTGGACGCCTATCAGGAGGAGAGGACAGGAGATGAGGATGGCAGGAGATGCATGGAGGACCCCGCTCATGGCCGTTACCCGCTGCCCCACCCAGACAGGGTAAGTGGCGGGCAGACAGCGAGCGGGTGGTGGGGATTCACAGTGGCAGCATTTGATGGGCACACCAACAGCATTTGATGTGCACAGTGGCGGCATTTGATGGGCACAGTGGCAGCATTTGTTGGGTACACTGGCAGCATTTGGTGGGCACAGCGGTGGCATTTGATGATGGGCACAGCGGCAGAGTTTGATGGGCACAGTGGCGCTTGATGGTACAGTGGTGGCGTTTGATGGGCACAGTGGCTTTAATTGATGTTTTTTAAATCGGTTCCTTTATATGCGGCCACCCACTTGGGACTGGGCCCTGGTGTTCCACCATCGGGCTCGGAGAAAAGAGCCCTGTCCGGAGGTCGGGGGGGCCCTCCAAGGTTTCCTGCATTGGGGCCCTGAAGGTTCTAGTTACGCCACTGGTGGCGTAGCATGCGTGATGAGTATTGAAAATATATGCGTCACGTCAAAGAAGCAAGGAGTGGCTTGGGGGCAGTGCCAAGGTACCATATATGTTTGCCAGGGACTTAGATTTTCTGCAACCCATTGTGGAGATGAGGGAGTAAATTTTCATCTATATCATCTATGCATCTGCTAACCTCTTAACTTTGATTATACCTAGTTAAGTTCCCCTCTTTATTTTTGAAAAACAGGACAGAGGCTAGTTGGGAGGAACAAGATGGTTGGAGGACCTCCATTAGGAGGACCAACCAGAGGCTCAACCGGAGGCCCAAGGCCACATTGAATTTCCAGAAGGCATAGAGGATTTATCACAAATCCAAAGCTTGTCCAATCTTTGGGAAACCAATCCAGATGAACAATCTGCAGTGGCAGTGGCTATCCCTGGGCCCTCCTCCGCTCCTGCAGACATTGTTCTGCTAGCCAATGTGCCACGGAGACGAGCACCTCAATCCCAACCTGACATAAGTGAGCGCCTACTTGAAATGTTGAAAAACATGTCAGAAAAGGTGGATGCTTTTTTATGTCCGGATACTATACTGGCGCTCAGTTTTGTCCCTCTAATTAAAAAGGTACCCCCAGAGTGCTACTTTGAAATGCGAAACACTATTGAACAAGTGCTGCACTCCTTCTCACAGCCATGTGAGGAAGCTTCATTTAAAGTGCCATATGTGCCACCACCAAGATCTCCCGTTAACTACTCCAGATACGTGCAATACCCTGAACAACAACACCAACCTTACCCTTATAATCCCCCATCCTATCCTTCAAGTTTTGAAAAGGCAATCTCCAGATATGAAGTGCCACACAGTAACATTCCCTATCCCATCCCCAATTCCTTCAATCAGGCCTCCCCCCCCCCCCCCCCCCCAAAATCAGGGTATGTATGTGCCAAGTCAACATGGTGAGGCTAGGCCTGCTCCCAGCACTGCCAGTGATGACCCAGCATCTACTCCAATGAGCCCCTTTCCAAAAAACCTACCACAATCTATGATTAATGATGTCTGTCCAAGGTTGAGGACCAAGAGGATACATTTTGGTAAACTAAGTTGAAGAGGTCTACTTGAGATCCTTTTTCCTTTTTTTCCATTTTTCTATGTTAATTTATGATGGCTACATGAGCAAATGTTATTTTTTTTTTTATATATATATATATATATATATATATATATATATATATATATATATATATATATATATATATATATATTTTTTTTTTTATATATCTTGGATAATTCAATAAATCCTTATTACGCCAACTTTTGTCAGGTTATATCTTTAGAATTACACATGTTTGAAGATTTGTAAAAGCATTTGATTACATGCTCCAAAATTCACATGACAAAGGACATCAGTGAAGAAAAGTACCTTAATGTGATCAGTAATCTTTCAGCAGGCTGGATACTAGTTCTGTAGCACGTGTTCTGACACTCCAGGCGATGGGGAGATTAATCCAAGCAATTCATCAAAACAAAATAAAAAATAAAATTTGATTAGTTACATGTATGAAACACATTTTGCCATACAGTCTTCAAAATAGTAAAGTAAGTGGTAGAGAACATTATTTTTTCAAACAACGCCTGCATCCTTCATCTATAAGTGACATCAAAAATAAGATCCTACCGTACGTCATTGCAGTTGTGACATCATTTGGACTAGATCTAGCCACTGGCATTTGAATTGAACAATAAGAATTGTCTGGCCACAAACTGTACAACAAAGCAGCGTGGGATCCCCCACACACATCAACTTGGGGACAATGTATATATATATATATATATATATATATATATATATATATATATATATATATATATATAGAGAGAGAGAGAGAGAGAGAGAGAGAGAGAGAGAGAGAAAGACGTGAGAGGAAAGAGAAGAGCGAGAAGAGAGAATATAGAGAAGAGAGAGAGGAGAAAGAGAACGGAGAGAAGGGAGGAGAGAGAACATAGAGAAGAAAGAGAGAGAGAGAGAGAATAGAGTGATTCACCAAAAATACAGATACAATTTTTTTTTTTTTTACATATATGAACAACATTATATAAAATAATCAATATTAAACTTTGTTTTGCATGGCTTTGAAAAAAAAATCAAATCCACTTGTCTTCAAAGTTAAAAATTAAAAACAAACAGAAAGAAAATAAGAAAGAAAGAGAGAGAGAGAAAATAGAATAGAGAGAAGAGGGAGGAGAGAATAGACAGAAGAGAATAAAGAGAAGAGAATAGAGAGAAGACAATAGAGAGAAGAGAATCAAGAGATAATAGAGAAAAGAGAATAGAGAGAAAATATAGAAGAGAGTAAAGATAAAGAGAGAGGAGAGAAGAGAATAGACAGAAGAGAATAGAGAGAAGAGATTAGAGAATAGAGATTCGCCACAAACACAAACAGATAAACATACATTATATAAAATAATCTATATTAAATTTTGTGTCTCGTGGATTTGAAAAAAAAATTTAATCCACTTGTTTTCAATATAAATAAATAACAAAGATAAAGAAAGGAAGAAAGAAAGAAAGAGAGAAAGATAATAGAGCAAGAGAATGGATTAGAAGAGAGGAGAGAGAGAATAGAGGGATAGAGAGAAGAGAATGAGAGAGAAGAAAAAGAGAGGGAGGAGAAGAAAGAAATATTGAGAAGAGAGAAGAAAGAGAGATTGAAGAAAGAGAGAGAAAGATAGAGCAAGAGAAGAAAGAGAGAAGAGAGGGGAAAGAGAGAGATAGAAGAAAGAGACAGATAGAAGAAAGAGAGAGTCCTGGGTGTTAAGCAGACAGATGGTTGTCATTATTGCATTCTTTTCATTGAATTGTTTTTACAGTCTTTAGCAAGATGTTGAGTTGAACCACAGCATCTGAAACAAATGCGCTTGTCCTTAAGATAAGATTTGCGCTCCTCTATTGTCTTGCTTCTGAAACTGCAACATTTTCTCAGTGGACGAGGCTTGTTATGTAGTGGACACTGCTTATCTGGGTCCTCAATTTGCATTCCTGAGCGTTTATCCTGGATGGCCTCAAACTCAGTCGGTACTTCTGTCTTCCGTACAGACACTGTTGCTCTGTGTTCTTTATTGTGTACTGAAAGTTGTTTCTCTGTCTTTACACAACTGGATCCCATGTTCAAAAAGGCAAAGCTAGGGTCATTGCATATTTTAGCTTGATTCACAATGAATTTGGCGAGGAAGGAGAAAGGTGGAAATGCCACCTAATGATCTTCCTTGCATTTTGATGCTTGCGTGATCCATCTTACTTGTAAGCTGTAAGGAAGCTTCTTGATTACCGGTTTTACTCCACGTCCTGTATCCAAATATGAGAGGCATGGCAGGTATCCACCAGCCTTTGCCGCCTCCAGCTATAAAAGTATGTCACCAAGCTCTCTCAGCTTCTGATTGTCTTTGTTATTTTTGGATAATTTTCAATTTTCTTCAGAAGTGCATCTTCAATTACTTCAGGTAATAGCATAGCAGTCTCTGCCATAACATTGTAAGCCCTGTTGTCGCATCATGAACACGTACTGACCTGATTCTTTTGGCTTGCCCAGTGGACTCTGGTCTGAGCCATTTGGAGAGTAGGTCAAGCTTTTCCCTGTCTTTCTGATTTAAGTCTTGGGTGCTGCTTAGAAAAGATGACTTCCAGGCCCAATAGTTTTCTGGATGGTCATCAAACTTCAGAAGACCAAAGCTCACCATTTCACGGCATATCAAGTATTTTGTCACATCTGTGGCTCCTGCTGCCTCAGGTTGGCATTTTGTGGGAACAAACACAGGGCATGTCTGTGGTTGGTAAGACGGTGGGGGTGCTTGGTTAAATCCACTATAGTTGTGTGGTTGTTCTAGTTTACTGCAAGTCTTTCTGCTATAGGCCGGATTTATATTTTCCAGAGGAGGGATTATGTCACCATTCGTTCGATTTCCTGAAGGACCAACAGATTGGTCTCTGAGTATGTAACTACTTGGCTTATTATAGTAAAGTTCTGGTTCAGTCTTGTAGCATTGAGCGATATCAAAGTTGTCTGCTGCTAGAGGGACCTTTGACGATTCCAATGCATCATTAGACTGTTGATCTGTGCACATGGTCGTGTGCAATTGCACATACTCACTTATGCGTTGGATTGCACTGAGTGGTGTCATTTGGGTATCTATCACAGAGTGTTCTCTGTACTGTTCTTCGGCAGCTCTCATGAGCACCTCAGCTTCAGCTAAGCCTGCTGAAGCAGTTCTTTCTTGCTTGATAATATGTAAAGATGCTTTCACCTCTGCTTTTCCTCGAAGTGCTTCAGCTTTACTTTTTGCTTTTATCATATGATTTTCTTCATCTATGCAGCCCTGTTCTCTTATTTCAGCTTCACGTATTGCATAGGAAGCCAGTGCACACCCGGCTTCTGCTTTTGCATGGTGCAGCTGCAGTACTGGTGGATGACAGGTTAGAGCAGCTTGAATGTCTAGAGCTAGTGCACTTGGACCTGGCAGATTCAGCATTAGCTGATGTCTGATCCGACTGACTAGAGTCTCTGGAGCTTGTGCAGCGTGCCCTGTTGGTTGGCATATTGTGTATGCTTTCCTCTGCTTGTGTATGCTGAGGGATGACTGATGCAATATCCGTGTCTGTGTGCTGCATGATGAAACAGATTACTTCTCTGTAGTGTCTGTGGCTGTAGAGGTTAGCTGATGATGAGCAGAATGAATACACTCTTCTTTAACCACTTGCTTACTGGGCACTTAAACCCCCCTCCTGCCCAGACCAATTTTTAGCTTTCAGAGCTGATGCATTTTGAATGATAATTGCGCGGCCATACAACACCGTACCCAAATGAAATTTTTATCATTTTTTTCCCACAAATAGAGCTTTCTTTTGGTGGTATTTAATTACAGCTGGGAGTTTTATTTTTGCTAAACAAACAAAAAATAATGCAAAATTAAAAAATTAAAAAAAATCATGTTTCATAGTTTGTTATAAAATTTTGCAAACAGGTCATTTTTCTCCTTCATTGAAATGCGCTGATGAGGCGGCACTGGTGGGCACTGATAGGCTGCACTGGTGGGCACTGATAGGCACGGTTAAGGTGGCACCGATAGGCACAGATAAGGTGGTACTGATAGGCACAGATAAGGCAGCACTGATGGGCACAGGTAAGGCGGCACTGATGGGCACAAATAAGATGGCACGGATGGGTGGCATGGATGGGTGGCACGGATAGGTACCACTGATAGATGGAACTGATGGGCACTGATAGGTGGTACTGATAGGTGGCTCTGATAGGTGGCACTGATGGGCACTGATGGGCGGCACTTCTGGGCACTGGTAGATGACACTGATGGGCACGGATATGTGGCATATGAGGTGCAGCACTGTTGTTGAGGCAGATTGTGGGCACTGATAGGTGGCACTGTGGGCACTGATAGGTGGCACTATGGGCACTGATGGGTGGCACTATGGGCACTAATGGGTGGCACTATGGGCACTAAGGGGTGGCGCTATGGGCACTAAGGGGTGGTACTGATGGGTGGCACATTTACTATATATATATATATGTTGCACTGGCAGGGGGCAGGTGGGCACTGATGACTTGGCCGTGATCGGGACTGAAGTCCCTCTCACGGCTGCCGGTGATGGGCTTTTTTTTTCTCCTCGCGCTGAAAGCGCGAGGAGGAAAATAGCCGATTACCGACTTTGTTGTGATCACATGATCAGCTGTCATTGGCTGACAGCTGATCACGTGGTAAGGGGTCGGGATCGACCCCTTGCTTCGATCCGTGATCAGGCGAGTCTCATAGACTCGCTGATCACAGAGCGCGCCGCGTGCCCCTCTGGGGGCACGCAGGCCGCTCGTGCACGGGACGAAGTCAATAGACGTAGTCCCGGCAAAGCAGGTCCGCGCTGTAGCCGTCATTCGGCTATAGCGCGGATCCCTAGTGGTTAAACTAGGCCCGCTGTGTTAAAAGTCTTTTTACTGTTCTGCCCTCACAATGTGTTCAAAGTACACGGCTTGGCAGACAGCTAACAGCTTCCCAATAAAGACTGAGGAGGAAGGGCTAATAGCTGTAATCTTTACTGAGAATAAGTTTTTTGTAAAACTGCAAAACAAAATTATAAAAATATGCATTAGCATTTAACATTACATCACAAATGCAAATAGTAACAGGCATGCTACAATACTGTTAAGGCACTAGCTAGCAAAAATGTGGCCTAGCTGAGTGAACTTCCTGGCAGAAATATCCCACCAAACAAACATATAAAATGTAGTTGCATTAGTAGAACAACTAACAAATTGCTGCTACCTTACAGACTTATGCTTCCAAGGCCAGTATTAATAAATAGTGGAGGTCTTTAGCATGCTTCCTTCACTGTAGAAAGATTATCTAATATGACTGCTGGGCAGGAAGTGGGCGTAATATACTACAGTTCCTGTTAGTAATGAATGCCAATTTAAAGCAACAGTACGATCAGTAAATATATACCATATAATCAGAACACTACTTGTCTTCAATATTAACCACTTGACCACTGGGCACTTAACTTGATGCTGACCGCCGGCTGTCAAATGACGGCCAGGCGGCGCACCTATTGCGGCGGGAGGCCGTCATATGACGGCCTCCCATTTAAACAGGGAATGCGCGCGATCGTGCGCGCATCCCTGTTTCTTCGGTGGCGGCGTGTCACGGAGACGCCGCTCGCCACCGAAGGGGGTGAACAGTCATTGGTTATGGCTGTTTACCACGTGATCGGCCGTGATGAAGTCACGGCCGATCACAGATGGTCACACCCCCACTGTGCACGGCGCATGCGCGCGATTGTGAGCGTGCTGCGTATGCACGTCGGTGGCGGCGTGTTCCCCGGGAACACTGCTCGTCACCGACGCTGGTAAATTGCCATTGGCCGGCTGTTTACCCACGTGATCGGCTGTGATCCTTTCAGAGCCGATCACTAAAATGTAAACAAACCGCGGTAACGAGATGTTACCGGGTTCTCCTCCTCACACACCGATCGTGTGTGAGGAGGAGATTGCGGTAACATCTCGTTACCGCCTACAGTGTACACCAACACACACTGATTGCCCCCCCCAATAAAGAGGACCTGTCACCACCCCTCAGAGTACCTGTCACAGTCCATCAGAGTATTTGAGTACCTGTCACAGCCCATCAGAGTACCCGAGTACCTGTCCCAGCCCATCAGAGTACCCGAGTACCTGTCCCAGCCCATCACAGTACCCGAGTACCTGTCCCAGCCCATCTGAGTACCCGAGTACCTGTCTCAGCCCATCTGAGTACCCGAGTACCTGTCACAGTTCATCAGAGTACCGAGTACCTGTCCCAGCCCATCAGAGTACCCGAGTACCTGTCCCGGCCCATCAGAGTACCCAAGTACCTGTCCCGGCACATCAGAGTACCTGAGTACCTGTCACGGCCCATCAGAGTACCCGACAACCTGTCACGGCCCATCAGAGTACCCGAGTACCTGTCACGGCCCATCAGAGTACCTGTCACGGCCCATCAGAGTACCCGACAACCTGTCACGGCCCATCAGAGTACCCGAGTACCTGTCACGGCCCATCAGAGTACCTGTCACGGTCCATCAGGGTACCCGAGTACATGTCACGGGCCATCAGGGTACCCGAGTACCTGTCACGGGCCATCAGGGTACCCGAGTACCTGTCACGGTCCATCAGGGTACCCGAGTACCTGTCACGGTCCATCAGGGTACCCGAGTATCTGTCACGGTCCATCAGGGTACCCGAGTACCTGTCACGGTCCATCAGGGTACCCGAGTACCTGTCCATCAGGGTACCCGAGTACCTGTCGCAGTCCATTAGAGTACCGAGTACCTGTCACAGTCCATCAGGGTATCCGAGTATCTGTCACGGTCCATCAGAGTATCCGAGTATATGTCACGGTCCATCAGAGTATCTGAGTATCTGTCACAGTCCATCAGAGTACCCGAGTACCTGTCACAGCCCATCTGAGTACCCGAGTACCTGTCACAGCCCATCTGAGTACCCGAGTACCTGTCACAGCCCATCTGAGTACCCGAATATCTGTCACAGCCCATCTGAGTACCCGAGTACCTGTCACAGCCCATCTGAGTACCCGAGTACCTGTCACAGCCCATCTGAGTACCCGAGTACCTGTCTCAGTCCATCTGAGTACCCGAGTACCTGTCCCAGTCCATCTGAGTACCCGAGTACCTGTCCCAGTCCATCTGAGTACCCGAGTACCTGTCCCAGTCCATCTGAGTACCCGAGTACCTGTCACAGTTCATCTGAGTACCCGAGTACCTGTCACAGTTCATCTTAGTACCCGAGTACCTGTCACAGTCCATATAAGTACCTGTCACCGCCCTTCAGAGTACCCAAATACCAGTCACCAAGCCATCAGAGTACCTGTCACCAGGCCATGAGAGTACCCCGAGTACCTGTCACCAGGCCATCAGAGTACCCGAGTACCTGTCACCAGGCCATCAGAGTACCCGAGTACCTGTCACGGGCCATCAGAGTACCAGAGTACCTGTCACCAGGCCATCAGAGTACCAGAGTACCTATTTGCAGCCCATGTCTCATAGAATATACGTTGGGGTGTTTGCTTTCCAAAATGGAGTAATTTTGTGGGTAATTTCACTGTTCTGGTGGTCCAGGACCTTCAAAAGTGTGATGGGTAGGAATGAAATGAGATGTGTCATTTATGCTCCTAGAACACCTGAACATACTACTTCAATGTTCGGCCTCTCTATGTGACCAGGCTGTGTAAAAGTCCTACACATGTGGTATCGCCATACTCGGGAGGAGTAGCAGAATGTATTTTGGGGTGTAATTTTTGCTATATACATGCTATGTGTTAGAAATATGTTATAAATTGACAATTTTGTGTAAAAAAAAATGCGTTTTAATTTTTTTCCACATATTCCAAAAACTTCTGGAAAAAAATTAACCATTCAAAAGACTCATTATGCCTCACAGATTATACATTGGGGTGTTTGCTTTCCAAAATGGGGTCATTTTATGGGAAATTCCATTTTCCTTGTACTCCAGGGCCTTCAAAAGTGTAATAGGTGGTTGAGAAATGAGATGCGTCATTTTTGCTCGTAGAACGTCTGAATGTACTACATCAATGTTAGTGCTCTGTATGTGGCCAGGCTGTGTAAAAGTCTCACACATGTAGTATCGCCGTACTCGGGAAGAGTAGCAGAATGTATTTTGGGGTGTAATTTGTTGTATGCATATGCTGTGTGTGAGAAATAACCTGATAATATGACAATTTTGTAAAAAAAAGAAAATAATAAAAAAAAATCTTCATTTTGCAAAGAATTGTGGGAAAAAATGACAACTTAAAAAAACTCACCATGCTACTTACTTAATACCTTGGAATGTCTACTTTGTAAAAAGGGGTCATTTGGGGGGTATTTGTACTTTCCTGACTTGTTAGTGTCTAAAGAAATGAGGTACACCTGACGTACTGAAGGCCTGATCAGAAGTGATCAATTTTCAGTGATTGGCACCATAGTTTGTAGACTCTATAACTTTCACAAAGACCAAATAATATACACTAATGTGGGTTATTTTTACCAAAGATATGTAGCAGTATAAATTTTGGCCAAAATTTATGAAGAAAAATTACTAATTAGCAAAAATTTATGACAGAAACAAAGAAAAAGGCATTTTTTTCACAAAATTTACGTTTTATTTTATTTATAGCACAAAAAATAAAAAACCCACTAGTGATTAAATACCACTAAAAGAAAGCTCTATTTGTGTGGAAAAAAGGACGCAAGTTTCATATGGATACAGTGTTGGATGACCGAGTAATTGTCATTCAAACTGTGAGAGCGCTGAAAGCTGAAAATTGGTCTGGTCTGGAAGGGGGTGTAACTGCACTGTACTGAGGTGGTTAAACACCCTTAACCCTTTCATGACTAAGCCTATTTTTGGAATTTGGTGTTTACAAGTTAAAATCCATATCTTTTGCTAGAAAATTACTTGGAACCCCCAAACATTATATATATTTTTTTAGCAGAGACTCTAGAGAATAAAACGGCGATTGTTGCAATATTTTATGTCACACGGTATTTGCGCAGTGGTGTTTTAAATGCAACTTTTTGGGAAAAGGGACACTTTCATGAATAAAAAAAAAAAAAAAACAGTAAAATTAGCCCAATTTTTTTGCGTAATGTGAAAGATAATGTTACGCCGAGTAAATAGATACCAAACATGTCACACTTTATAATTGCGCGCACTTGTAGATTGACGACAAAGTACGGTACCTAAAAATGTCAATAGGCGATGCTTTAAAAAAAATTTACGGTTACCAGGTTAGCGTTACAGAGGAGGTCTAGTGCTAGAATTATTGTTCTCGCTCTGACGATCGCGGCGATACCTCACATGTGTGATTTGAACACCGTTTACATACGCGGGCGCGACTTCCGTATGCGTTTTCTTTGCTTCGCGAGCTCGCGGGGACGGCGGGCGCTTTAAAAAAATTTTTTTAATTTTTTTATTTATTTTATTTATTTTAAAATAACTAAATTGTTTAAAAAAAAAAAAAAATAATTGATCACTTTTATTGCTGTCACAAGGAATGTAAACATCCCTTGTGACAGTAATAGGTGGTGACAGGTCCTCTTTATGGAGGGATCGGGGGTCTAAAAGACCCCCCACCCCTCCTTTACACTTCAATGTATTCAGATCGCTGAAAACGGCGATTCTGAATACCGGATATTTTTTTTAAACCGGCGCCACTGGCAGCCGAGTAAACGGGAAGTGACGTCATGACGTCGCTTCCGTGTTTACGATGAGGAGACTGGAACGAAGCCGATTACGGCTTCGTTCCAGTTCCTCCGCAGCAGCCGGAGGCATCGGACACGGAATCGGTGCTCCCGATCGAGCGGGAGCACCGGTAGCAGCGGCGAGAGGCGGTAGGGAGGGGGGGACGTCCCCTCCCGCTCCTCCGGCATAACAGCCGAGCGGCTTTTAGCCGCATCGGTTGTTATACCTGGATAGCCAATCGCCTGCTGCAAAAAACGGTACCGGGATGATGCCTGCAGGTGCGGGCATCATCCCGGTATAACCCCCGGAAGCCGAGTACGCATATCTGCGTACGCTTGGCGGGAAAGGGTTAATAACCAGACCAATTTTCATCTTTTTTTTTTTCAGCTTTTGGTGCTCTCACATTTTGAATGACAATTACTCAGTCATGCAACACTGGACCTATATGAAATTTTTGTCCTTTTTTTCACACAAATAGAGCTTTCTTTTGGTGGTATTTAATCACCTTTCAGTTTTTTATTTTTTGTGCTATAAAAGAAAAAAGACCGAAAATTCTGGGAAAAAATGAATTTTTCTTGGTTTCTGTTATAAAATTTAGCAGATTAGTAATTTTTTCTTCATAAATTTTGGCCAAAATTTATACTACTACATATCTTTGGTAAAAATAAGTACAAATTGGTGGATATTATTTGGTCTTTGTGAAAGTTATAGAGTCCACAAACTATGGTGCCAATATCTGAAAATTGATCACACCTGAAGGACTGACAGCCTATTTCAATTCTTGAGACCCTAACATGCCAGAAAAGTACAAATACCCCCCAAATGATCCCTTTTTGGAAAGAAGACATTCCAATGTATTTAGTAAGAGGCATGATGAGTTTTTTGAAGTTGTCATTTTTTCCCACAATTCTTTGCAAAATCAAGATTTTTTTTCCTTTTTTTTTTCCCCACAAAATTGTCATATTATCAGGTTATTTTTCACACACAGCATATGCATACCACAAATTACACCCCAAAACACATTCTGCTATTACTCCCGAGTACGGCGATACCACATGTGTGAGACTTTTACACAGTGTGGCCACATACAGAGGCCCAAAATGCAGGGAGCGCCATCAGGCGTTCTGGAGCACCCAGGACAATTCTGACATTTCTCTCCTACATGTAAAAATCATCATTTATTTGCTAGAAAATTACAGAGAACCCCAAAACATTATATATTTTTTTTTAGCAAAAACCCCGGAGAATACAATGGTGGTCGTTGCAAATTTTTATCTCACACGGTATTTGCGCTGCAATTTTTCGAAGGCGTTTTTTTGGGGGAAAAAACTGTTTTGTGCTTAAAAAAAAAAAAAAAAAAAAATGTAAAGTTAGCCCAATTTTTGCATAAAGTGAAAGATGAAGTTATGCTGAGTAAATAGATATCGAACATGTCACTCTTCAAAATTGCACATGCCCGTGGAATGGCGCCAAGCGTCGCTACTTAAGAAAAATCCCCATAGGCGACGCTTTAAATTTTTTTTTACTGGTTACATGTTTTGAGTTGCAGAGGAGGTCTAGGGCTAGAATTATTGCTCTCGCTCTAATGTTCGCGGCAATACCTCACATGTGTGGTTTGAACACCGTTTTCATATGTGGGCGGGGCTTACGTATGCGTTCGCTTCTGCATGCGAGCACATGGGGACAGGGGCGCTTTAAATTTTTTTTTATTTTACTTTATTTATTTTAGTTTGACATTTTTTTCCGCAAAAATACATTTTTGATCACTTTTATTCCTATTACAAGGAATGTAAACATCCCTTGTAATAGGAATATGGAATGACAGGTCCCCTTTACAGTGAAATCTGGGGGTCAATATGACCCCACATCTCACCTCTAGGCTGGGAAGCCTGAAATAAAAAAAAAATAAAAAAAAGATTCTGGCTTTGATCGTACTGGCGAGTTGGTAGAAGCACCGGAGGGCGGTGAGGGGTGGGGGGGCGTCTATGGCTGGGTATTGCAGGGTATCACTGAGTATGGCTGGGTATCTCCGAGTATGGCTGGGTATGGCAATTTATGGCAGGGTATTGCAGAGTATTGGTGGGGTATTGGTGGGGTATTGGCGGGTATTGGGGGGTATTGCAGAGTATTGGGGGGTATTGCAGAGTATTGGGGGTATTGCAGAGTAATGACAGGGTACTGCAGAGTATTGGGGGGTACTGCAGAGTAATGGGGGGTACTGCAGAGTAATGGCAGGGTACTGCAGAGTAATGGCAGGGTACTGCAGAGTATTGGGGGGTACTGCAGAGTAATGGCAGGGTACTGCAGAGTATTGGGGGGTACTGCAGAGTAATGGCAGGGTACTGCAGAGTAATGGCAGGGTACTGCAGATTAATGGCAGGGTACTGCAGAGTAATGGGGGGTACTGCAGAGTAATGGCGGGTACTGCAGAGTATTGGGGGGTACTGCAGAGTAATGGCAGGGTACTGCAGAGTAATGGGGGTACTGCAGAGTAATGGCAGGGTATTGCAGAGTAATGGGGGGGTACTGCAGAGTAATGGCAGGGTACTGCAGAGTATTGGCAGGGAATTGAGGGGTTAAATTCGGTGAGCAACGATGTGGGCACTGCAGATGCAGCCCACAGCTCTGCTAACACCGATCTCTTTCCCCTCCGCTGTACCGATCGGTACAGAGAGGGGGAGGGAGGAACTGGCGTCATATGACGCCGGTTTGTCTACAAGTGATCACTCCGTCATTTGACGGAGTGATCACGTGGTAAACAGCCGCGACGTGATGATCTCATGTGCACGCCCCAGGGGGCGCGCGAGAGCAGAATTCTGGGAGGCCGTTAATTAACGGCCTCTCAAAGTTAAACAACCGCCCTGAAGCCGTTAATCGGCAATGGGCGGTTGTTAAGTGGTTAATAATTAAAAACAAACAGAAAGAAAATAAGAAAGAAAGACAGAGAGAGAGAAGAGAGTGAGGAGAGAGAATAGCGAGAAGAGGGAGGAGAGAATAGAGAGAAGAGAGAGAAGACAATAGAGAGAAGAGAATTGAGAGAATAGACAAACAAGAATAGAGAGAGAATATAGAGAAAATAGATAGAAGAGAATAGAGAGAAATGAATAGAGGGAAGAGAATAGAAAGAAGAGGAGAGAGAAGAAAGAGAGTTTAAAGAGGAAATAGGGAGAGAGAAGAAAGAGAGAGGCGAGAGAGGAGAGAGAGAGAGAAGAAAGAGAGAAGAAAGAGAAGAAAGAGAGAAGAAAGAGAGCGATAGAGATTCACCAAAAATACAAACAGATAAAAGAGGGGGAGAGAGAGAGAAGGAAGAAATAAAGAGATAAAGAGAATAGAGAGAGCGAAAAGAAAGTGAGAGAGAGAGAAGAGAGAAGAGATAAAGAGAAGAGAGAATCGATGGAGAGAGAGTGAGAGTAGAGAGGGGAAGAAGAGAGGAGAGAGAGTGAAGATATAGGAGAGAGATAATAGAGAGAAGAGAGAGAAAGAGATGGAAGAAAGAGAGAGAGTGGAGACAGAGGAGAGAGAGAAGAGAGAATAGAGAGAAGAGAGAATAGAGGGATGAGAGAATAGAGAGAAAAGAATACAGAGAAGAGAGAAAGAGAAGGGAGAAAAGAGTGGAGAGAAGGGCTGGAAGAGAGAATAGTGAGAAGACATTTGGGAGAGAGAAGAGGATCAAGAGCAAATAGAGACAATAGAATGGAGAGAGAATAGAGAGAAGAGAGTAGAGAGAAAGAGAGAGGAGAGAAAAAAGAAGAGAATATACAGAAGAAAATAGACAGAAGTGAATAAAGGGAAGAGAATAGAAAGAAGAATAGAGAGAGCGAGAAGAAAGAGAGTTTAGAGGGGAAAGAGAGAGAGAAGAGAGGTAGATAAAAGAAAGACAGAGAGAAGGAGAGAGAGAACAGAGAGAGAAAGTGAGAAGAAAGAGAGGGAGAGAGAAGAAAGAGAGAGAAAAGAGAGGGACAGAGAAGAAAGACAGAGAGAAGAGAGAGAAGAAAGAGAAAGAGAGAAGAGAGAGAAGAAAGAGAGAGAAGAAAGAGAGCTAGAGATTCACCACAAACTGATAAAAATATATATATATATATATATATATATATATATATATATATATATATATATATATATATAAACATACATTATATAAAATAATCTATATTAACTTTTGTGTCGCATGGCTTTGAAAAAAAATCAAATCCACTTGTTTTCCATCAACACTGGATCTGTTGCAGTTTCCAGTTGTTTTGTGAAGTTTTATACTGTAATACAGTTTTGGGTAGAGAGCAAACAGGAAGCATCCAAGTTATTGTTGTAACATTTAGGTACAGATAGAAGCCATAATATTGTTTTGAAAGTTTGGCATATATGGTCGCAGGGTACAGTAAGGTGTATTCCTTTGGAAGGCGCTTTTGATGTCTGGACGTACAAGACCCCAGAATAAAAATACCTTGGAAGTAGTCCAGCTGTGGCTTCAGAAATCTGTAATGATGGGGGGGGGGGGGGGCATGCGCGGCTTGGAACGGAGTGGCCGCATCTGAGGAGAGCTCCGGCATCCACGGGGCTTTCAGCCACTATCCCCGGGCAATAAACACCCAAGAAACGCTCCTATTATACGCACCCCTGACTACAAGACCTTGTGCATGCCTAATTCGCAGAAGGGGAGACGTGGGAGCCACCAGGAGTCCCATTCGCTATACCCTCTCAGGTCACAGACTCCTAGCAGCATGGAAAAAAATGGCGCTGGCAGCGTGCCTCCTTCATCTGCTACTTTCTCTCATACAACAGAGCCTCAGCAACAAGATACAGCTCCTGCAAACAACTGTGAGTACAATCCACTTTCAAAAGCAGAACTGGATGTCAGCTTAGAGGCTTTATATACTAAATTACACTCTAATTTCCAAGCTGAGATACAAAAATCTACAAACACACTGTCTCAGGAGATAGCAGCAATAGGGACACGCACAGACCTGTTAGAGAATAAGCATGATGAGCTTGCAATAGCTTTCAATGACCTCTCAAGAGAGCATGAAACACTTTCTTCTGCATTTACACAGTTACAGGCACACGTGGAAGATTTGGACAATCGTAACAGAAGAAACAATCTTAGAATTAGAGGCACTCCAGAATCGATCACAGATTTAATTGCCTATTCTACTAAACTATTCCAATCCCTGCTTCCTGATCAAGATCCTCTTTCCTTTAAATGTGACCGAATTCACCCCCCCCCCCCCCCCCGACAAGCATTGTTTTATGTCTTAAAGATTTTCTTATTAAAGAAGAAATAATGCGTGCTGCACGGGGCATCAGGAACATCACATTAGATGGAGTGCAATTACAACTCTTTCCAGACATCTCCCAAGCAACGCTGGACAGACGCAGAAATATGAAGGAGATTACATCTGCTCTCTTCACAGCAAGAATCAGATACAGATGGGGCTTTCCCTTTAAATTGATAATCCCTCACAATGGCACCACTTATATAGCTACCACCATTCCAGAAGGCAGAGACATTCTAACTAAACTGGGTCTCCTTGATCCCAGTAACATTCCTCGCACCCCACTTAAACCACGTCCTGCTCCAATCTGGAACACCCCAGCTTCACGGAGAGATGGCCGCAGAACGAGACTTGAAATTGCTCAGTGGAACTAATATACATCCCCCTCATACCTGAAGATTGACCAGATGAACTTTCCCTTTACACCATTCTACCTCCAACAGAAAGAATACCCACTTTTTTTTTCAGACTTCTCTACTTTTCATAATCTTTTCTTTGTTTCCTTCCATTTTTTTTTTACTTTTTTTTATATAATTTTTTTACATTTTTTAAAAAAATTTTATTTATTTTTAATTTTTAGTCCATTAATACAAAGATTACTATTCCATATATCAAAGTGATCAGATTCATATTTAATACTGCATTTATTAGTTATAAATGATTTAACAAAATGTCACTCATTTATACATGTAATTCATTGCTGGAGCTTATAATTACCCAATGCTGCTATCTTGTGTTTTTTTTTAGAAACTGCAGTACCTATAGCAGATTTGGTTGAATACAATGAGATTGCTCCACTTAAATTAATAGAGACCCCTTTTCTTCCACTTTTTCTTATGCTTTTCCTTATTTAGTTTTATTTAGGTTTTCTCATTTATGATTATTCTAATCATATATTTTCTAATCTACAGATTTGTTAATTATATTAGATTCATTTCTTTCTACAAAAAGAATTTAAGCGATTCATGATAACTCCTGAAACTAAATGCTTATAGTCCAAAATCAACAGGTTCATTCATTTCTCCACCTCTAGGTGTAACTGATTAGCTTATCGTAGTTACATATTAATATAATAGGCTGAACAAATTTTCTATACAGTTTTTTCCGGTTACTGTTGAAAATACTGTTTATAGGGTGGCTCTCTATGCTCCCCCCCCTTTTTTTTCCCTCTTATTTATTTTCTTTTTACATAGGTAGCACAGACCTACACACTGGTTTTAACTACCGTGGCTGCCCCGCCCTATGCCGTCATGATTTTCCCTCACTCAGTTACTATGTTCTCCCTATCCATAGGGATTTTTCAAGTTTTACTTAAATGTGATTCCAAGGTTTTGGCCATTGGATTTCTTATACTCTTTTTGATTAAACTCACAATCCTTGTTTGTAATTTTCTTACACTGAGTTTTAGACCTGTCAGTTTAAATAAATTTCTCTGTCGGTTGAGAAACCTTTTTTTTCTCAACCCCATACAATTTTTTTTCTTTATTATTATTATCATTACTTCTATTATTATTGCACTATTATTTTTGGCAGAACCAAAGATTTATTGACTCATTTCTAATGTTTTCATTTAATTATATATACGGTACATTCCTCCTACTACGCTTAGATATACATAGTTCACAGAGAAAAGTAACTTCTGTTAAGTCATTATGCACATTACTGAACTCAACTACACATTATCATTTAAGGTATTATTTTAATGATTACTTTTTATTGCCCTTATTTTCTGATGATTCCCAGACCCCTAAAAATATACAATGACTATCACAGTAGTATCACATAATGTTCAGGGTTTCAACTCCCTGAACAAAATGAAAAAAGCCTTTGTATAATATAAAAAACTTAATGCAAAAATAGTAATGCTGCAAGAAACACATTTTATGAAATAGAAATTATTTGGTCCAAACTGCCCAGTGACACATTCATACTATAGGCACCTCATCCCCTAATAATTCAAAAAATATCATATATAAAGGGGAAGGGGGAAGGGGAATGCAGAAGGGGATTTTTCAACGGTACAGCTTATAAGAGAATAATAGCAAGAATATAAAAATTCATAAAGGTTTTATTTCAATATATTAAAAATAGATTGTATAAACATTAATGACAGATACAAAGAATATACAGGAAATACATAGCTATTGGGTTTTGGGGATCCTGAAATTATTTGTTGATAAAATGATCGCACTTCTTCCCGACATGTTTCGCAATGTGCTTCTTCAGGGGAATGTGCAACTAACAATAACATAAGGAGAGAAATAGTTTATTTAAAAAAAAAAAAAACATCAACACACAATGTCATGCACTATAAGATATATTCAAAAATACTTTACAAGATTGTTTTATTGCATGATTATCTATAATCTCAATATGCTTGGTCCAATAAGGCGATGCTTACCCAAGGTCGAAAAGATACACCGCAACCCCGGAGCCGGCAAAAGTTGGAATATAGTTGTATAAGCCAGGCAAGTAAGATCAAAAAACCCCCCCAGCTCAATGGAGGACACAGATGGAGGTAAGCAAGCGCTACAAAAATAAAAATATAAAATAATAAGGAATGAGAAAAACGTAGTTAAATTGGACTAAATAATAATCGTTATAATGCCCTCAATTATGTGAGGGAATTGGGGCGAAAGCCTCCATATCAAAGAAAGATATATAAAATATTAATTAGAATAATTAATATTAGGTGACAAGTATGGATAGATTAAACAGGCATTAAACATTAGTTGTCAATTAGAGCCTAATTTAAAAATGGCTAAAAAGAAAATAAATGCTTTTACCTTTGAAAGTAAAAGAGGATGAAATGGTGTAATCATGTAGCAATATAGATGCAATGAATGTAAAGCAAATCGCCACAACAAGTTAGCCAATTCGATACACTGCTCTTTTAAAAGCTAGTGAGTGCAGCGCTTGGCTGCCCCTCAGTATCTGCTAGACCTAAAGGCAAATGGAAAAGATATAAATAAAAATATTGAGAAAAAAGTATAAACTGCTACAGAGTGGAAAACAAATGTATCCAATTTACCAGGGAGCAGAGATACAGCGTCGCAGTGATGCCTGTACCGTACCTGTAATCTAAATGTCCATAGACTGCGCTGCTTATAAATCCTCCATCCATCGAGCCGGCGTCTGACGTCACCGGCTCAATGCGGACATCCAGGAGAAGGCAATGCGCATGCGCGAAGCCCGTCGTTCCGACGTCCAGACTACAATCCCCATAATTCCGCAGTGCTGATAAACGGAATCAGCATAGGTGGTTGCCAATGATGGCTAGCTGCGGAGACAGGGCTGTGCGAGCTCTCCGCCCCAGAGGGGGGCGGGGAAAGAAAAAAGAAAAAAGTCGTCACAGAAGCAGGCTAGTCGGTGGTCCTCTGGGCTTCTATCCCGTAGGGAAATACATGTACATACCCACCCAAAATCGGGCGCCCCGTGGATAAGCTAATCCCGGGGCGCCCTTGGGTGCATATCAATCTGGTACCATAGACAAAGGCACATGGGATTTCCTTAACGTAAAGGATCCTAAACTTGCTACCTTTTATGCCCTTCCCAAGGTGCACAAATCAATAACTGACCCTCCGGGACGTCCTATTATTTCTAGTTGTGAAAGTCTAACAGAAAACGCTAGTAGTCTTGTCGATAAACATCTTATTGCGCATGTTACCTCCCTTTCCTCTTATGTGAAGGATACCATTGACCTTCTAAAGACACTTGAGGGCACTTTCTTACCTGTACAATCTTGGTTGGTTTCCATTGATGTGGAGTGTTTATACAACGCTATACCACACCATAAAGGTTTACAAGTAATACGTTCGTATTTGAAAGAAAGAGGTTCAAGTTTCTTTGCTTACAATGAATTTGTCATCGAATTATTGGACTTCATCTTGAAGCACAATGTGTTCCAATTTAATCAATCCCACTACCTCCAGGTGCAGGGGGTTGCGATGGGGACTAATTGTGCCCCATCGTATGCCAACCTGTACCTGGGGGGGTGGGAAAAAGACACTTTCTCGCGCGAAGATCTAGTCCCATTTTTGGACAACATTATAGCCTGGTATAGGTATATAGATGATATTTTGTTTTTTTGGTCAGGGTCAGAATCTGATTTGAACCATTTTTTTAACTTACTTTCAATAAATTCTTTCAATTTAAAGTTCACTTTAAACTATAGTCAAGAATTCATAGAATTCTTGGACCTGACAGTCAGAATTGATGCTACAGGTCATCTGCATTCTGCTTTATATAGAAAACCTACCGCTGGCAACACAGTCCTGCACGCGACAAGTTTTCATCCGAAACCTCTTCTTAAAAGTATTCCGTACAGTCAGTACTTAAGAGTCAAACGTAACTGTAGTACTGGTTCTGACTTTAAGGTTGCAGCTAATGATTTATACAAACGGCTTAAAGCACGTGGATATAGCCACGCATCTCTAAAAAAGTCTTACAATAGAGTAAAAAAGAAAGATAGGACCACTCTCCTCTTTTCTAATAAACCTAAAAATATAGATGACAAAGTACGCATTGTTACTAAATACTCCAACCAACATCAACCATTTCGGGCCATAATTCAGCAATTCTGGCCACTTCTAAAAGCTGACCCCATTGTTAATCAGTATATAAATGACACACCATCAATCACATTTAGGAGACCTCGGTCTCTCAAGGACTGCTTAGTTAAAAGTCATTTTCAGGATAGCTCAGGGGTAAATATAACCAAACAACCAGGTACTTACTCATGTGGCCAATGTGAGATGTGTCCTTACATCAACAACTCTCGAAAAATCAAACTGCCTAATGGCAGTTGGTTTGTTCCAAAATTTCATGTTACATGCTCCACTCCGGGCATTGTATACCTGGCCCAATGCCGTTGTGGAGGCTTCTACGTCGGTAAAACGAAAAGATTATTTTGTATCCGTATAAAAGATCATATAAAACCTATTCTAAATAAAAAAATAACTACGGCCATAAGTAGGCACATTGGTATTTACCATTCATTTGACCCTAATTGGATCCGTTTTACAGCATTGGCCCATATACCTTTAAATTCACGAGGCGGTTCGGTGGACAAGTTTCTTTTACAAACCGAAGCCAAATGGATTTTCACTTTAAAAGCCACCCAGTATCCGGGGTTCAATGAAAAAATCAGTTATAGATCTTTTCTATAGCTCAGCTCCTCGACCCGCTCTGTGGATCTCCTTGCCTCCTTTGTGGACCCCCGTGTGGGTTGGGTCCAAGAGGAGAGAGAGAACTTCATCTTCCCCCCCCCCACCTCCCCCTTCCTCTCCCTCTCCTTTTTTTTTTTTTTTTTCCAATTATTATAGAATTGTTATATTTGATACATCATTGTCGTTAATTAAAAACATTTTTTTGAAAGTGTATAATTTAGTTATGCTTTGCTGTTTCATATTGCTCGGTCCAAAAATGGGATTCATGGCGAGCACATATAGGGATCTCTGTTGCTCTCTATGACTCTCATTCAGATACAGGCGTTATATATCTTCCCCGCACCGTACTCCGGAATCGGACTACATTGTGGTGCTGGGGTGGATCTTCTTTTCCCCCTAGCGCTAGTATGTGAGGACACATGGACACCCAAGGGCGCCCCGGGATTAGCTTATCCGCGGGGCGCCCGATTTTGGGTGGATATGTACATGTATTTCCCTACGGGATAGAAGCCCAGAGGACCGCCGACTAGCCTGCTTCTGTGACGACTTTTTTCTTTTTTCTTTCCCCGCCCCCCTCTGGGGCGGAGAGCTCGCACAGCCCTGTCTCCGCAGCTAGCCATCATTGGCAACCACCTATGCTGATTCCGTTTATCAGCACTGCGGAATTATGGGGATTGTAGTCTGGACGTCGGAACGACGGGCTTCGCGCATGCGCATTGCCTTCTCCTGGATGTCCGCATTGAGCCGGTGACGTCAGACGCCGGCTCGATGGATGGAGGATTTATAAGCAGCGCAGTCTATGGACATTTAGATTACAGGTACGGTACAGGCATCACTGCGACGCTGTATCTCTGCTCCCTGGTAAATTGGATACATTTGTTTTCCACTCTGTAGCAGTTTATACTTTTTTCTCAATATTTTTATTTATATCTTTTCCATTTGCCTTTAGGTCTAGCAGATACTGAGGGGCAGCCAAGCGCTGCACTCACTAGCTTTTAAAAGAGCAGTGTATCGAATTGGCTAACTTGTTGTGGCGATTTGCTTTACATTCATTGCATCTATATTGCTACATGATTACACCATTTCATCCTCTTTTACTTTCAAAGGTAAAAGCATTTATTTTCTTTTTAGCCATTTTTAAATTAGGCTCTAATTGACAACTAATGTTTAATGCCTGTTTAATCTATCCATACTTGTCACCTAATATTAATTATCCTAATTAATATTTTATATATCTTTCTTTGATATGGAGGCTTTCGCCCCAATTCCCTCACATAATTGAGGGCATTATAATGATTATTATTTAGTCCAATTTAACTATGTTTTTGTCATTTCTTATTATTTTATATTTTTATTTTTATTTTTGTAGCGCTTGCTTACCTCCATCTGTGTCCTCCATTGAGCTGGGGGGGTTTTTTGATCTTACTTGCCTGGCTTACACAACTATATTCCAACTTTTGCCGGCTCCGGGGTTGCGGTGTATCTTTTCGACCTTGGGTAAGCATCGCCTTATTGGACCAAGCATATTGAGATTATAGATAATCATGTAATAAAACAATCTTGTAAAGTATTTTTGAATATATCTTATAGTGCATGACATTGTGTGTTGATGTTTTTTTTTTTTAAATAAACTATTTCTCTCCTTATGTTATTGTTAGTTGCACATTCCCCTGAAGAAGCACATTGCGAAACATGTCGGGAAGAAGTGCGATCATTTTATCAACAAATAATTTCAGGATCCCCAAAACCCAATAGCTATGTATTTCCTGTATATTCTTTGTATCTGTCATTAATGTTTATACAATCTATTTTTAATATATTGAAATAAAACCTTTATGAATTTTTATATTCTTGCTATTATTCTCTTATAAGCTGCACCGTTGAAAAATCCCCTTCTGCATTCCCCTTCCCCCTTCCCCTTTATATATGACATTTTATGAAAGACAATCACCCTATATTTTTCCACAAAGCATTTAACCAATCGTTTTACACAACTGCCTCCTCCAAGAGCAAAGGAGTTGCTGTTTTTTTTCATCATTCCTTTCCATTAGAAGTTCAACAGGTTTACAAGGCTCAAGATAGTAGGTTTATAAAAACCATTCAGGCAGAGACATTACAATTGCCAATATATACGCACCAAACGATGCTCAATCCACCTTTTTCTTACAATTTTTTAATACACTTCAACAATTCCACTCACCACATATTATTTTAGGCGGAGACTTCAATTCAGTACCCCAACCCAACCTCGACCGCAGCAAACAAAACCCTAATTTTAAATCTTTCTCAAAAACAACCACCTCACATATAAATGATCTACAACTGATTGACTCCTGGAGAGCACTAAATGTAGGAGCACGAGAGTACACTTTCTACTCACACCCACATGACTCATACTCACGTATTGACCACATATTGTGCACCCCAATAATCCTAGCAAACGGAAAAGACGCTGCTATATTTCCCTGGTCGGATCATCATATAGTCACTCTTAGTACCCATTTTATTGGCCTCACCTATACTCCCTACTCATGGAGACTTAATGAATCCCTATTAACAGACCCCACCCACAAGCATGAAATTGAATTAGAAATAAAAGAATATTTTTCACTAAACTCAGCACCAGACATTTCCCCATCTATATGCTTTGGCTAGCACACAAAGCAGTTCTAAGAGGTCACCTTATCAAACGAGCAGCCCAAAGTAACAGACTGAAATGGGAAAAAATCCACTCTATCACTAATGACCTCAATAAACTATACAAAATTCATACAAACACTCATGACCCTGATATCTTTAATGTAATCTCCCAAAAACTTAATGAATTGGACTCACCACTAACATTCAAAGCTGAAAAAGCACTTAGACGCCAATATCAATTCCAAGTCAGTCCTCTTACTCAGCTTAGATATCAACAAAGCTTTTGATAGCGTATCCTGGAATTTCCTAGACATAGTTCTAAATAAATATGGTTTTAAAGGGGAATTTACACATGAATTTCATGCTCTTTATCATAACCCATCTACTAGAATAAGATTACCATTGAATTACTTCTTCAATGTAGGTAGAGGCACTCGTCAAGGCTGCCCCCTCTCCCCATTACTTTTCGCTCTAGAGATTGAACTCTTAGCTTAGGCTATACTGCAAACAACAACACATATAAATTAAGTATGTACGCGGACGACATGATCCTCTTTCTTACACAACCAAATATCGCCCTACCGAACCTGCTACAGACACTCAACACTTTTGCATCCTTATCAGGACTGACAGTAAATCTTTCCAAATCCATAGGTATGCTGATTAATATTCATCCATCCCAATTAGATTGCTCCACATTTGATTTCTCCTGGTCACTAGAATCACTCTGAAGTTTCATAGTTAGTAAGGTTGAATATAGACACCAGTCCATCCAGTTCAACCTGAGTGAGTGTCAACAATTGCCCCTGTACATTACACACTCACATTGGTCCCTACCCTCAAAGAGCCCACAATCCAAGGTCCCCATTTATATACTAGGGACAATTTTGGACAGAAGCCAATTAACCTAACTGCATGTCTTTGGATTGTGGGAGGAAACCGGAGTACCTGGAGGAAACCCACGCAGGCACAGGGAGAACATGCAAACTCCAGGCAGGTAGTGTCGTGGTTGGGATTTGAACCAGCGACCCTGCTTACTGCTAGGTGAGAGTGCTAACCACTACACCACTACCTGGGAATCTTTCTTACCCCTAATATCAATGATTTATCTTCCAAAAATTATGTACCTTTAATAAATTAAGATCGACACTTAAAATGTGGAAATCATTTAAAATATCATTCTTAGGCAGAATCACAGCAGTTAAAATGACCATTTTACCAAAAATATTATTTCTATTTAGAGCACTCCCAATTAGACTAAACAAAATAAGGATCTCTAAATTTCAGACAATAATTAATAAATATGTTTGGCTAGACTCTCACCCACGCTTATCCAGACTGGTATTATATAAACCACAAAGAAATGGGGGACTTGGCCTCCCGGACTTTTGGTTATACTATTTGTCTGCAAGATAGTCTCAAATGGCCCAATGGCATATTTTCAACTCTAAGATATAGGGATGCACCGAAATTTTCGCCCCCCGCCCCTGGTGCCGCCCATCATGGGGGTGTACTATAGCGCAGGAGAGCCGCCTCCACCGCCTGTTTGATAACAGTGCCGGGAACAGCGCAGCTTTCATTTCAATAGCTGTGTGTTCCCGGCCACACTGTCACACACAGCCCCTCCCCCTTGTCCGGGCACTTTGATGGACAGATCACCCGCAGGATTGGACGGATGATCTATCTATCAAAGTGCCCGGACAGGGGGGAGGGGCTGTGTGTGTCCTAGCGCTGTGATCAAACAGGCGGCGGAGGCGGCTCTCTTCCCTGCACAGGCTGGCTGCAAAATGGGACACAGGCACACTGGCTGCAAAATGGGACACACTGGCTGCAATGGGGACAGGCACACTGGCTGCAATGGAGGACACGCACACTGGCTGCAATGGGGGACAGGCACACTGGCTGCAATGGCACACACTGGCTGCAATGGGGGACAGGCACACTGGCTGCAATGGGACACACTGGCTGCAATGGGGGACAGGCACACTGGCTGCAATGGGACACACTGGCTGCAATGGGGGACAGGCACACTGGCTGCAATGGGGGACAGGCACACTGGCTGCAATGGGGGACAGGCACACTGGCTGTAATGGGGGACAGGCACACTGGCTACAATGGGGGGACAGGCACACTGGCTGCAATGGCACACACTGGCTGCAATGGGGGACAGGCACACTGGCTGCAATGGGACACACTGGCTGCAATGGGGGACAGGCACACTGGCTGCAATGGGACACACTGGCGACAATGGGGGACAGGCACACTGGCTACAATGGGGGACAGGCACACTGGCTACAATGGGGGACAGGCACACTGGCTGCAATGGGGGACAGGCACACTGGCTGCAATGGGGGACAGGCACACTGGCTGCAATGGGACACACTGGCTGCAATGGGGGACGCTGGCCTGCAATGGGGGATGCTGGCTGCAATGGGGGACACCTCCTGTACCACGTCCTCTGTCTCTGACCATCTCCTGTACCATGTCCCCAGTCTCTGACCATCTCCTGTACCATGTCCCCAGTCTGACCATCTTCTGTACCATGTCCCCAGTCTCTGACCATCTCCTGTACCGTGTCCCCTGTCTCTGACCATCTCCTGTACCACGTCCCCAGTCTCTGACCATCTCCTGTACCGTGTCCTCTGTCTCTGACCATTTCTTGTACCATGTCCCCAGTCTCTGACCACCTCCTGTACCGTGTCCCCAGTCTCTGACCACCTCCTGTACCATGTCCCCAGTCTCTGACCACCTCCTGTACCATGTCCCCAGTCTCTGACCACCTCCTGTACCATGTCCCCAGTCTCTGACCACCTCCTGTACCATGTCCCCAGTCTCTGACCACCTCCTGTACCATGTCCCCAGTCTCTGACCACCTCCTGTACCATGTCCCCAGTCTCTGACCACCTCCTGTACCATGTCCCCAGTCTCTGACCACCTCCTGTACCATGTTTCCAGTCTCTAACCATCTCTTGTACCATGTCCCCAGTCTCTGACCATCTCTTGTACCATGTCTCCAGTCTCTGACCATCTCCTGTACCATGTCTCCAGTCTCTGACCATCTCCTGTATAAAAATATATTTTTTTTTAAATATGTTTCGGTATCGGTGCTGTTTCGGTATCGGTTTTGGTTTTCGGCCTAGTGTATTTTTCATTTTCGGTATCGGTTTCGGCACCAAAAAACCCATTCGGTGCACCCCTACTAAGATACTATGGGTCAGATTCGAAAAAGAGTCTATGAAACCACTATCCCTCTCAGGTATTCTCTGGGACAAAAAAGTCCCAATATACACCATTGATGCCCTCAATCAAATAGTCACACACATACCAACTGTCATGAACCAGATGTGACCAGAACTGTGTGACTGCGACAAGTGAACCAGACACAAATAAGTGAAGGTAAATTTATTAAGCAAACGCATATAAATGTGAACACACCACCAATACAAACTAAGTGAACAAACTAACAACCAAACAGTGCAGATAAGCAAGTAAACCAGTATAATGTAACAAAAGGGAGAACCAGAATCGTAGTCAAGCCAGGCCGGGGTCATAAATAGGAGGTAAGCAGAATAGGGGGACAAGGAGAGAGGGAACAGGTACAAGAGGCAGGATACAGGAAACAGGGATCGGGGATCAGGTAACAGGTATCAGGTAACAGGTATCAGGTATCAGGTATCAGGTAACAGGTATCAGGTATCAGGTATCAGGTATCAGGTATCAGGTAACAGGTATCAGGTAACAGGTATCAGGTAACAGGTATCAGGTATCAGGTAACAGGTATCAGGTTTCAGGTAACAGGTATCAGGTATCAGGTATCAGGTATCAGGTATCAGGTATCAGGTATCAGGTAACAGGTAACAGGTAACAGGTAACAGGTAACAGGTAACAGGTATCAGGTAACAGGTATCAGGTAACAGGTATCAGGTATCAGGTATCAGGTAACAGGTAACAGGTAACAGGTATCAGGTAACAGGTATCAGGTATCAGGTATCAAACAGGCTGCAGGTCAGGGCTCAAGGACAATACCAAGGCGAAGTGTATATGAACTTGCCGGGTATTTATAATGGCTGCTGTCAGTCATGTGACGCCTGACTGCAGAGGGCAATACCTGCTCTATACTGCCAGGATCCCTCCGCTGGTGGACACCAGTACTGCGGACCAAAGATGACATAATTCCAGCAGGAGACACCTGCTGGTGGATCGCAGTACTGCATGCCAAATGATTGATATTACCAGCGGAGGGAACCTTTCCTGACAGTACCCCCCCTCAAAGGAGCGACCTCCGGACGCTCCAACTAGCAGTTGCTGGGGAAAGTCCACTGCGTCAAGCTGGGCTATGGGCAAAGTCACATTAGGTTGGGTAACAGACACTTCAAGCAGGGCAGCAGACAGAACCACATCGGGCCGGGAAGCTGGCACGTCAGGCTGGAAGGCGGGCAGCGGCACATCAGGCTGGAAGGCGGGCAGCGACACGTCAGGCTGGAAGGCAGGCACATCAGACTGGAAGGCATCGGACTGCAAGGCCGGGACATCAGACTGGAAGGCGTCGGACTGCAAGGCCGGGACATCAGACTGGAAGGCGTCGGACTGCAAGGCCGGGACATCAGACTGGAAGGCGTCGGACTGCGAGGCCGGGACATCAGACTGGAAGGCGTCGGACTGCGAGGCCGGGACATCAGACTGGAAGGCGTCGGACTGCGAGGCCGGGACATCAGACTGGAAGGCGTCGGACTGCGAGGCCGGGACATCAGACTGGAAGGCGTCGGACTGCGAGGCCGGGACATCAGACTGGAAGGCGTCGGACTGCGAGGCCGGGACATCAGACTGGAAGGCGTCGGACTGCGAGGCCGGGACATCAGACTGGAAGGCGTCGGACTGCGAGGCCGGGACATCAGACTGGAAGGCGTCGGACTGCGAGGCCGGGACATCAGACTGGAAGGCGTCGGACTGCGAGGCCGGGACATCAGACTGGAAGGCGTCGGACTGCGAGGCCGGGACATCAGACTGGAAGGCGTCGGACTGCGAGGCCGGGACATCAGACTGGAAGGCGTCGGACTGCGAGGCCGGGACATCAGACTGGAAGGCGTCGGACTGCGAGGCCGGGACATCAGACTGGAAGGCGTCGGACTGCGAGGCCGGGACATCAGACTGGAAGGCGTCGGACTGCGAGGCCGGGACATCAGACTGGAAGGAATCAGACTGCGAGGCCGGGACATCAGACTGGAAAGAATCAGACTGCGAGGCCGGGACATCAGACTGGAAAGAATCAGACTGCGAGGCCGGGACATCAGACTGGAAGGCATCGGACTGCAAGGCCGGAACATCAGACTGGAAGGCATCAGACTGCATGGCCGGAACATCAGACTGGAAGGCATCAGACTGCAAGGCCGGAACATCAGACTGGAAGGCATCAGACTGCAAGGCCGGAACATCAGACTGGAAGGCATCAGACTGCAAGGCCGGAACATCAGACTGGAAGGCATCAGACTGCAAGGCCGGAACATCAGACTGGAAGGCATCAGACTGCAAGGCCGGAACATCAGACTGGAAGGCATCAGACTGCAAGGCCGGAACATCAGACTGGAAGGCATCAGACTGCAAGGCCGGGACATCAGACTGGAAGTCCGGGGCATCAGACTGGAAGGCATCAGACTGGAAGGCCGGGGCATCAGACTGGAAGGCATCAGACTGGAAGGCCGGGGCATCAGACTGGAAGGCATCAGACTGGAAGGCCGGGGCATCAGACTGGAAGGCATCAGACTGGAAGGCCGGGGCATCAGACTGGAAGGCATCAGACTGGAAGGCCGGGACATCAAACTACAAGACATCAGACTGGAAGGCCGGGACATCAAACTGCAAGACATCAGACTGAAAGGCCGGGACATCAGACTGCAAGACATCAGACTGGAAGGCCGGGACATCAGACTGCAAGACATCAGACTGCAAGACATCAGACTGGAAGGCCGGGACATCAGACTGCAAGACATCAGACTGGAAGGCCGGGACATCAGGCTGGAAGGCGTCTGGCTGGAAGGCCGGGACATCAGGCTGGAAGGCGTCTGGCTGGAAGGCCGGGACATCAGGCTGGAAGGCGTCTGGCTGGAAGGCCGGGACATCAGGCTGGAAGGCGTCTGGCTGGAAGGCCGGGACATCAGGCTGGAAGGCGTCTGGCTGGAAGGCCGGGACATCAGGCTGGAAGGCGTCTGGCTGGAAGGCCGGGACATCAGGCTGGAAGGCGTCTGGCTGGAAGGCCGGGACATCAGGCTGGAAGGCGTCTGGCTGGAAGGCCGGGACATCAGGCTGGAAGGCGTCTGGCTGGAAGGCCGGGACATCAGGCTGGAAGGTGTCTGGCTGGAAGGCCGGGACATCAGGCTGGAAGGCGTCTGGCTGGAAGGCCGGGACATCAGGCTGGAAGGCGTCTGGCTTGAAGGCCGGGACATCAGGCTGGAAGGCGTCTGGCTGGAAGGCCGGGACATCAGGCTGGAAGGCGTCTGGCTGGAAGACCGGGACATCAGGCTGGAAGGCGTCTGGCTGGAAGGCCGGGACATCAGGCTGGAAGGCGTCTGGCTGGAAGGCCGGGACATCAGGCTGGAAGGCGTCTGGCTGGAAGGCCGGGACATCAGGCTGGAAGGCGTCTGGCTGGAAGGCCGGGACATCAGGCTGGAAGGCGTCTGGCTGGAAGGCCGGGACATCAGGCTGGAAGGCGTCTGGCTGGAAGGCCGGGACACCAGGCTGGAAGGCGTCAGGCTGGAAGGCCGGGACACCAGGCTGGAAGGCGTCAGGCTGGAAGGCCGGGACACCAGGCTGGAAGGCGTCAGACTGGAAGGCCGGGGCATCAGACTGGAAGGCGTCAGACTGGAAGGCCGGGGCATCAGACTGGAAGGCGTCAGGCTGGAAGGCCGGGACACCAGGCTGGAAGGCGTCAGGCTGGAAGGCCAGGACACCAGGCTGGAAGGCGTCAGGCTGGAAGGCCGGGACACCAGGCTGGAAGGCGTCAGGCTGGAAGGCCGGGACACCAGGCTGGAAGGCGTCAGGCTGGAAGGCCGGGACACCAGGCTGGAAGGCGTCAGGCTGGAAGGCCGGGACACCAGGCTGGAAGGCGTCAGGCTGGAAGGCCGGGACACCAGGCTGGAAGGCGTCAGGCTGGAAGGCCGGGACACCAGGCTGGAAGGCGTCAGGCTGGAAGGCCGGGACACCAGGCTGGAAGGCGTCAGGCTGGAAGGCCGGGACACCAGGCTGGAAGGCGTCAGGCTGGAAGGCCGGGACACCAGGCTGGAAGGCGTCAGGCTGGAAGGCCGGGACATCAGGCTGGAAGGCGTCAGGCTGGAAGGCCGGGACATCAGGCTGGAAGGCGTCAGGCTGGAACTCTGGCTCTGGCACTCCGGGCTGGAGCTCTGGCTCTGGCACTCCGGGCTGGAGCTCTGGCTCTGGCACTCCGGGCTGGAGCTCTGGCTCTGGCACTCCGGGCTGGGACAGATTGGTAGGTGTGGAGGCAGGTTGGGTTAATGGTAAGACCATTTTGGTTGGGAAAAACTTTCGTTTTTTCTTTGGCTTAGCCACTGAAGCTCTGTAGGTGACTACAGGACAGTAAATAAGGGGTGCAGCAGACTGGAAAGGAGGATTGTGATATGGCAGAGAAGAGGTACCAGTAGCTGGGGAAAGAACTTGTGGGTTTGTAGACAGCGGAGAGGAAGCAGGTGGGTTGAATGCAGGATAAGTACAGGGAGTAGAGACTGGATAGGAGTATTTGGTTGGGAGCAGCGTGTACTGGGCTGCAACTGAGGCTGACATGGCTGGTGGGGAAACATACTTTTGGGTAGGCTCATACCTGATGGCAGAGGTGGATTGTTTGGCTGGGGCTGATTGCACCATGTCAGACCATGCTGAAAGTATGGGTTGTACAAACTGAAGTTTTAAGCCTCCCTGTCTAACCAAAGACTGAGCAGATACAATGCACTCAGCAATCACCTGTGGGGAACAGGCTGAGTAGTGTTCACAAAAATCAGAAGGATCATCTTCAAAAAGCCATACTAAAGATACAACCTGATTCATATCAAAAGGAGGAGTGAAATCATCACGGCCATCTGGGATACAGGGCAGGGCTAGCTCAGTACAGATCTTTATCAAAGGCTGCACCTCCTCAAACAATGTATAACCCTGATCAACCAGGGAGTGAGCCAAACGCATAGCTGCAAACAACTGGTCACTAGACCATTCTTTCAAAACCTGGCGGCAATAATCACCACTCTCAGATGCCAGCAGAGAAAAATAAATGATCTCATCAGCATTCATGTTTGCAACCAAACTAAAGCAAATGGTTCCCCTGTGCAGCCACTTCTGGTCAGGAATGGCCTTGGTATTCTGTCATGAACCAGATGTGACCAGAACTGTGTGACTGCGACAAGTGAACCAGACACAAATAAGTGAAGGTAAATTTATTAAGCAAACGCATATAAATGTGAACACACCACCAATACAAACTAAGTGAACAAACTAACAACCAAACAGTGCAGATAAGCAAGTAAACCAGTATAATGTAACAAAAGGGAGAACCAGAATCGTAGTCAAGCCAGGCCGGGGTCATAAATAGGAGGTAAGCAGAATAGGGGGACAAGGAGAGAGGGAACAGGTACAAGAGGCAGGATACAGGAAACAGGAATCGGGGATCAGGTAACAGGTAACAGGTAAACAGGTAAACAGGTAAACAGGTATCAAACAGGCTGCAGGTCAGGGCTCAAGGACAATACCAAGGCGAAGTGTATATGAACTTGCCGGGTATTTATAATGGCTGCTGTCAGTCATGTGACGCCTGACTGCAGAGGGCAATACCTGCTCCATACTGCCAGGATCCCTTCGCTGGTGGACACCAGTACTGCGGACCAAAGATGACATAATTCTAGCAGGAGACACCTGCTGGTGGATCGCAGTACTGCATGCCAAATGATTGATATTACCAGCGGAGGGAACCTTTCCTGACACCAACTATGGAAACTACACAATAAAAAATTCAATCTTATTTCTAGATCTCCACCCCACGCCTCCTTTGTAGGCGACCCAAAATTTCCACAAAACACTAATGACATGGTTGACTTGTCTTGGTGGATCAGCAATAATCTGATCTCTCTGACGAATTTTATAGAAAACAATAATTTCACCTCATTCGCCTCCCTTAAGTCCAAACACCAAATCCCAAATACAGAATTTTGTAAATTCTTACAGATCAGACATTTCTTCAATACGTATTTCCAAATAGCAAATCCCCATCCCCCCTCATTCTCTGAAAATATCTGTCTTAAAACACCAAGAAAATCCGGTCTGATCTCAGAAATATACCTTAACCTTCTCAATAACACTGAAATAACCAAACTCCCATATATGATCAAATGGGAACAGGAAATAAATCTCTTGTTCTCATCTCACGAATGGGACATTTGTATTAACAATTTACACAAATGTACAAGATCAATCACAGTTAAAGAGACTGCATTAAAATCAGGGGCGTAACTATAGGGGGTGCAGCAGTCGTGACTGCAACTGGGCCCTGTGCTGCAGGGGGCCCATGCAGCCCCCTCTACATATGGCCGGCAGCAGAATAGGCAGCTAGGGGTACCAGTGCACCATGCAAATGGGTGGCTAGCAGAGCTCCATGCTCGACTATCGCACTGGCTGCTCTTTAGTTGTGCATTCCCCGCATGACCTGTGTCCTCGGCTGGCTCCTCAGAGTACCCCTCTCCTGAAAAAAAAACTACTGATGCCAGTGGTGGAACTACAGGGCTCACAAAGGTCATACCTGTGACCACGCCCTGGAGTTCCACCGCTGGACTCGGAGGGAAGGGCCCTGGCTGGGGTTCAGGGGGACCCTTAATGATTTCTTGCATTGGGGCCCTGAAGGTTCTAGTTACGCCACTGATTACAATTATTTACCAGATGGTACTACACCCCAGTCAAATTACATTCCATATACCCCACAACACCTCAAATATGCTTCAGAGGCTGCAACTCCCCAGGCTAATTTTCACATATCTTCTGGGACTGTACCAAAATCACACACATATGGAAACAGAGAATTTTGCCTCAGTGATTTCAAATAATAATATACAGCTAACCTTACAGAATTGTCTCTTATATGCCCCTATCTCCTGTTTTTCCACCTATAATATGAGATTGATTCATACAATATGTGTCGCAATTCATTGGTTAATAGCATTCCATTGGAAATCCCAATCCATTCCTTTGGAACTTCTTAAAAACAGAATTAACAACATTAATCTGATGGAAAAGATATTCCATATCACACAGAATACCACCCATTTATATAATTTATGTTATATCTATGTTTATTCTTTGTACTACATTTATGTACCAAATAAAATAGTTTGTAAACAAAGGAAATCTGTAATGATGAGTGAGTTGATGGATGCGTAATACATATTTGTGTGATTAAAAATTTTCAGGCCTGTTGTTGGAACTTTGTGTGGCTGGTCCATACAATATTCTGAGATGTTCTCGGGTCTTTCCCATTGTAATTTTTTCTATTGCTAAGAGTGAAGGCAGCATTCCATCTGGTTCTTTTTCATTTTTAATTTGGGAACTATGAAATATCTCCCCCACATTTGTATCTAAATGTTTGTCTCATGTTTTAGTCTTCTCATTGTTTGTATGTGGTAGTAAAAATATGTCTGAACCTACCGCGACAGCGCTCTTACATGTCGTGTGTGTTGTATTTTAGTAAGAACGTGAAAGTAAGGGTTACAGAGGGTTTAGTTATTGGTTTTGAGGAATGTCAGTGACAATTTACATAAATGTTGTATTGTTTACCATTCTTTGCAGGTTAAATATGAAGGACAGAGTAATAACTTTTGTTTCTAAGTAACTTTTCAGGTCCAAGGAGTTTCTGAAAGTGTATGTATGAGATGTATAAGAAGGTAAAAGTATCATAGGTTATTTCACTGTTTTGTTTTACATTCTAAACCCTGCATGTCTTCCTCCAGTTTGTAATGAAGAGGAAGAAAAGGGGGGATGATAGTGGTGAGAATGACAATTTTTCAAACCAATAATACTAACTGCCCTAATGCTAGCCAAGTTTGTGACAGGTGAATGGGTCATTGTAAAGAAGCTTGAGGGACGGGACAACTGGGTCCATGCCAGCCACTGCTAGAAGCTGCTCAACTACACCAAAAGGATGAGAAATATCTTTGTTTATTTATATTTTTAAAGTTTATTTTCCAACTAGCTAAGAAAGCAAACAGGACACATGGTGGGGTCTACTCTGAGTTTCCACTGAGCTGTAGACAGCACTAGACAGTTTCCACTGAGCTCTGACAGCAGTACATGATATATAGGATGTTCATATTGGTGTGAGGATTTTTGACAAATTAGTAAAATTCAAACAGAAACTTGTCAATAGAATTTAACAATACATTTCTAGAGGGTAAAATGAATTATAATTTTAACAATAGGTCTGGTTCTTGCCAGCTTTGGTATTGGGATCACTAGGTAGCCCACAAGTGTGTTTCCACTTTAGTTTGGTATTAGTGCGGATCTACAGCTTATAAGGTAATTCCCCTAAGGCAAGAGGTTCATGTGTGCTGTAGAAACTCATCCCAGCATCTTATGTCACGGCTTATCATGAGGATCTGATGGCGCGAGAGAAGGTAAGACTGCCAGGGACAGCTGGAAGGGAATTACGTGTACACGATGCGGGCTTGAGCTTATGAAACGATTGAACAATTTCTCATCCATTGAGGATGGGATGTTTCATGTAACTGTTGAAGCTACAAGGAAGTTCCTACAGTCCAAGGGGGGATTCTGGGAATTCATAAGAAAAGATTGTTATACCTGGATCGGGGATACTAGTGACCAAGTTCAGGCCCATATGGATAAGGCTTAGATCCCTCCAAGGCAAAGCCAGAGCTATAGCTAGTGAAGGTTGGAATCCTTTTAAGGGTCTGGGAATCTGTGGGTATTTAATATTTACTCATGTTGTTTTTGTTTCTATTCCTTCAATATGCCGTGATAAGGTGCTCCTGTTGCCTGATTGGATGCGTGACCAGACCCCGAGCAGATGACCACATCTTCCCCGATGAGACGCCCCCCGAAGTCCAAGCCATGTATAAGACACAGAGGACCGACCGGCGATTGCTACAGCCCACCATGTCATCTCCCCTGAAGTATACATGCCAAGCTGTGTTTTCCTTTTTATGGACTAAGAAGAAGATCAGAATTCATCGAGGGACACATGGGATCATATGACAAGAGGAGGGACTGTTGTGGAAATTTCATAAAATGCCATAATCCCGTTATTCATTGTTCTCTGGAACAATGCATAATAAGGACTGCTATCAGCGGAATTGTAGGAATTGTTGTTCATTTTCTGTGAGGTCACAATCTGTGTAGGAGGCTATTTGCTGTTGGAGCCAATCCCTCCCCTTTGTAATTTTTTTTGTTGTTGGAAATAAAAGCAAGGGAGACTGCTAAGAAAGGCAGCCATGCTGAGATGAGGAAGTAAAGATGTGGTAATGTCTGTTTACTGGGGAAAGGGGAACCAGAGGGGAGGAATGGCAAAGGGGAGACATACGATCAAAAGTCTGCATTATATCATTAGATGGAAATGGGTGCTTACAAGTAGGAGATCAGTAGATATGGCTGTGTGCAAATTTCCCCGACAAGGCAAGAGAATAGAAAGAAGAGGAGAGAGAGAGAAGAAAGAGAGTTTAGCGAGGAAAGAGCTCTAGGAGAGAGAGAACAGAGAGAGAAGAGAGAGGAAAAAGAGAGAGAGTGAAGAGAGGTAGAGAGAAGAAAGAGAGAGAGCCAGAGTTTTCACAAGATATGCACATACAGATATTAGACTGTCAGCGCTGCTTGCATTGTGAAGCAATGGACATAAAACATGTGTATATAACTGAACATGAAGAAAGGTGAAAACCAAAAAGAACAGTAATAACTTTAAAACTATAAGCATTGCAGCCCAAATTATAACAGATAACAGATAAATGTATTTCATAAAGATGTGAATAAAAAATCATAAAAAATGGTTAGAGATTAAAAAACCTACTATTAAGGAGAATACAGAGAATTGAATTTATCAATAATATAGAATATTTAAGCAATATGGAGAAGGATCAAATGAATAGATATTGGGCTACGTGGGAAAAGTGGAGATTATTCAAAATGACTGAAACTTACATTCAGGCAATGTCAGAACTAACATAGAGTGGATTCAAAGGGGGTCAACAGAATATGGGGGGTAGAGGGAGGAAATAATGGGGAATGAATAAGTGTTGTATGACAAAGCAGATCGTTTTTTTATTTTTTTTATTTAAAGAATGCTGGTTATACAAGTAAACATGTGAAACGACATGACAATCAGCTGTGACTTACAATAATGAATCATGAGAACTCACACCAGACCACATATACTGTTAAGATAAAACTGCTGAAATCTATCCAGACAAACTGTTATCATGAAAAGATGCGATTAAAAGATTTCAACTATATGTATCCAAAAATTCCAACAGAACCAACAGGGCTATCTTCTGTCTGGGAGGGAATATCTAGGTACCCTAAACACAGTGCCCATAGATCCGTGCTGCATTTGTACTCTGGACGGTCGGGTGTAGTAGGGCCCCCCCCGGAGGGGAGAACTATCTTGCCCCTCACATTCCAGTGACAAGGTTACTTATTGTAATTGACTGGAGCAAGTCACTGTCATCTTATTTAGGCTATAGAACTCGCGCCCAGAAGGCTGGGGGTGGTACCAAACTGGGGTGTCGCATTCAGGAGGGTTTTTGTTTTTATGGGGAAGAAAGATGAGTGACACCCATGGTGTCGCAAGAGAAAAGAGGGGATAGCTTATGAGAAAGAATGACGGGGAGGTAGGAGGGGAGGAGGTAAAGGTGAAGCCCCGACGAGGCCGCCGACCCAAGGCCCCATACCCCTAAGGGACTGCCTGTTTATGTGTAGGATTTGTAGTTGTCTGAATATCGAAACAGATCCCAATGTGACCACCGCGCACTATGTTCCTCCTCTCTTTCCCCTATAGCAGCCGTTAGTCGTTCCATACGCTGTATGTCGCTAATCCTGGCAAACCACTACATCACTGTCGGAAGGGACCTCTGCTTCTACATACTGGGAATACACGTTCAGGAGGTGCTTCAGCAAGGATTTACGATAACGCCTACTGGACATTGGGGTCAAGTTCAATAGTATTGCCGCTGGGTTGTCTTTTAGATCTACATCAGCGAGTTTATGGATGATTCCTAGTACCTGACTCCAGAAGGGCGTCAGCACTGCGCACTCCCAGAAGATGTGGAGAATCGTGCCGCTCTGAGTTCCACATCTCCAACATAGGGGGCTGTGCCCTGGGAATATAGACGCTAACACCGAGGGGGTCCTGTACCAGCGCGTCAGTACCTTGTAGGAGATTTCTTGGTATTTGCTGCATAAAGAGAACTTATGCGCAAAAAAGAGGATTCTATTTTTCTGGTCATCTGTGAACTTGACATTGAGATCCCTGTCCCATTTCCTCAGGTATGGGGGATCATCTAGGGAAGTGTTGGTCTGCAAGATATTGTATGAGGGATTTCCGCACCGGTTCCTCTCCCATACACAGATCCTCAAAGGGTGTGCGTGGTCTGCGATAGCCCTAAATATCCGGCAGGGATCTGAGAAAGTGTGAAAGTTGTAAAATCTTCCATCTTCCCAGAGCAGATAAGCCAAAGCTAGGGTATATATTTGAAAGGTCGTTCCAATCTGAAGGACCAGAAAAAGAGGAGGCTCTAACTATGCTCTGCTCTGGTCAAATCCGAAAAGACCTGTCAGAGAGCCCTGGAAAGAATTTCGGATGTCCGATTATAGGTGCCATCGGGGAGGGAAAACTGAGCGTTTTAGTAATTCTAAAATATCTGTGAAGCTCTTGTAGGGTGGTTTCTATTAATTGGTGGGAAGGGGAGGAACTGAGAGGCCTCACTCCACTCCATGGCAAGCCTTCAAGAGGAGTACTGATTCATGTTCCAGACTGACCCAAAGCTTATGTGATTTATGCCGGCACCAGTCCACTGCCCTGTTCATATGGACTGCTGTGCAGTATAACGTAGGGTCGGGGAGACCCATCCCCCCTCTGAGTTTGGGCCGGTGTAGTAGGGAGCTTTTAAGCCGCGCAGGCTTGCCCTGCAGGATATATTTAACCAGTATCGTGCGCAATTTACGGAAGAAAGTCCGTGGTAGCCTCACTGGTAGAGCTTGTAAAAGGTAAAGCAATCGTGGCATGATATTCATCTTTAGTACGTTGCTTCTACCGAACCAGGAGATTGCCAGGCTTTTCCACCTCTCCAGGTCTGAGGAAAAGGTGTTCAGAAGTGGTTGAAAATTAAGTTGATAGATAAGGTGCAATTCCGATGGGATTCTTGTGCCTAAATATTTTATAGCCTGGGGAGACCACCGGAAGGGAAAGTTGTCGCTAAGGGAAGCCCGGGAGCTGGGGGATAGGGAGACGGTTAGTGCCTCTGATTTCTGGAGATTAATTTTGAAATCTGAGAGCGACCCGTAGCGGCGTATTTCTGCCACCAAAATTAGTAATGAGGTGTGGGGATCTGATAAGATTTTGAGGGGCGTCCGATCAGGATCCAGTCTGACGTATGCCTGCTGTGGCATTGTATGTCGCCAAGGAGGAACAAGAAGCTTGGCCGTTGCACGGGAGGACGCTTGCACTCACATCCTTCAGTGGGCAGAGCGACATGTACCTGCCCCCGTCGGCCGTTTACATCCAGGGAGTGGAGAACTGGCAGGCGGACTACCTAAGTTGCCAGATGCTGGACCCAGGAGAACGGGCATTGCCATTGCATCCGGAGGAGTTCTGGCTACTGTGCCCGTGATGGGGCACACAAGACGCGGCTCTTCTGGCCTCCCATCTCAACGGGAAGGTGCCGAGGTTCGTGTCCAGGGCAAGAGATCCTTGGGCAGACGCGCTGGTGGTGCCATGGGGGATCAGTACCAGCTGATCTATGCACCAGCTGATCTATGCCTTTCCTCTGTTGAAACTGTTACCATGTCTGCTCCGCTGAGTGGAGGCTGAGGGGATCCCAGTAATACCGATTGCCCCAGATCGGTCCCAGCGGCCCTGGTACGCAGACCTGGTGGCGGACGCCCCGTGTCAACTGCCCTTACGAGAGGACCTTCTGTCTCGAATTCCGATTCTCCATTCTGCTTTACCATCGCTGGTTTTAACGCCATGGTTATTGAGAGTCAGGTGTTGAGGAACCGGGGTCTTTGGGACTCGGCGATTCCAAGTATGCCGAGAGCACGGAAAGCTTCTTCTCGGAAGATAGGTCATCGTACCTGGAAGGCCTACATCTCCATGTGTGAGGAGAAGGGATGGCGTCCGCGCTCCCTTTTTTTTTTTCTATATCCAGGATCGATCCTGTTGTTTCTACAGCAAGGAGTAGTTCAGAAATTGGCTTTAAGCACCATATTTAAAGGACAAATATCAGCGTTGGCTGTCTTTTTTTATTTTCCGGCGAGCACTTTTGTTCAAGCTGTCCAAAATGTAGTTCCTCTGGTGCGTGGGCCGTTACCCCCGTGGGATCTGAACCTGGCGTTATCAGCGCTTGAAAAAAACGCCATTTGAAAATATCAGAGATCCCTCTGTTGACTCTTTCCCAGAAAGTGGTCTTTCTAGCGGCCATTACTTTCGGCCAGGAGGGTTTTGTACCCGGCGGCCTGGTCTTGCAAGTCGCCCTATCTGGTGATCCACAACGATAAGGTGGTGTTGCGTCCGCAACCGTCTTTTCTGCCGACGGTGGTTTCAGCAGAAAAGCATTAACGAAGACATTGTCTTACCATCTCTGTGTGCTAAGTCGACACATTCTAAGGAGGTGGCTCTTCATGCCCTGGACGTGGTTAAGGCTCTGAGGGTGTATTTGTCTGCTACGCCTCCCTTTCAGAAGTCAGAACTCCTTGTTTGTTTTTCGGTGGCTGTTTGAAAAAAAAAGAAAAAGCACGGCGGTCTCATCGCCCACCATTTCCAGGGGGGATCAAACATATTGTAATACAGGCCTACGCTTTGAAGAGGCAGGTGCCCCCCTTTCCGGTCACGGCTCACTCCACAAGGCAATCGGAACGACTTTGGCCTTCCGACATCAAGCGTCTGTGAACAGGCGACCGTTCTACAAGATCGACGTCGGTGCATGGGGCCGATGCCCATTTTGGCCACAAAGTTTTGCAGGCGGCTGTACAATTGCACTTACGTTTTTTTTCCCTTGCTTTTTGGTAAAAACGCAGTACCTTTTTAAGTAATGCACTTGTTACCGCAGTTCTGGTGCAGTTTGGTGGTAGTGCCTCTTAGTTGAGGAGCATCCTACCTTTTTGGTGGGTAAAAAAAGTTTTGGTCACACTCACACTATCGTTTTTGTGGTTAAAGTTTTATACTAGTGGGTGTAGTTTTTATGCTGTTTTGCCACCCCTCATTTTGGCACTGCTTGGGGATGTCCCAGTGGTCTAAGAGAGCAGCTGTGTCAGGTGGTGAACTGCAGAGAAAAGGATTTTATGGTAAGTATAAAAATCATATCTTTTCTTAAAGATATATCACTGTATTTTCGTGCCTATAAAATCCATAAGGTTCCAAAAAAGCAAATCAATGTTGCAATTCATTTTGTGATGTGGCGCTGTTTCAACCATATTCCCATCCGCACGATCACCCTGTGAGTATGCAAATAGGACAGTGACTGGGTCCATCATTTAGCCATGCCTGCTCTAGGGGATGTTGCTCCCAATAATTAATGTTCACAAATTGGTAAGGCATCTTTGAACTTGCATTCACCTGTTTACTCTCTATTTCTTTTGTAAGGAATCAACTTGATGGGATGTAATTACACAAACAACAGAGGGATCTGCATGTGAGAAAATGAGAACTAGAACAACAAACCGCAAGAGCATCCTATGAGCATGGTTAAAGAATACCAAGCTGAATGTCACAGGACACATGCCTCCATCCAAAAAAAAAAAAAACTAAAAAGGAAATAAACCTGCATTTTTTTTTTTTTTTTTAAAGGACACTGAAAGGCAAGAAGAGAGAAGTACACATGTTAATACCGAGTTTAATTCTATTTACATACTCTAATTGTGTGGGGAGGGAGAGGAGAGAAGAGAGAGACATGGTGGGCAGGGGGAGAAAGATGACTTTTTGCACCATCTATAACATGACGTTTCTTCCATCTTGATGTATTCTGAGCTTGTAGTGTTACTTGTAATATTTACTTCCCTCTGTGTAATTTTGATTGTAAAATTCATGTGGTGAGCTTCCTTAGGCACTGATCTGAAAAACAACAAAAATAAATAAATCTTAATTAAGTTATAAAAAAATAAAAAATAAAATCAATTGTTTTATTATAATTGATTGATTATCTGTTTTAGAGATTGTAAGGTCTAATGAGCAGGCTACCCTCATGTCTCCTGTATTGAATTGTATTTCCAATGTACGGTTTACTCATAAGTTCCTAAAGCTCTTTGGTAATTGCCATGCTGGACACGCAGAACACTCTCTGTGCCACAACTGAGGTATGGGATCGCAGGTAAGTACCAGACACTCGATGTCACGATCCCCCCTTAATTTCACACTTTCCCCTGCAACATCGCTGTCCTTGAACCTTCCTTCACATCATAGCCCCTACACTCCTGGGCCTCCTTTTCCTCACAGCCTCTTTATGCTCTGGCCCCCTTCACCCAACAAACACTCATCCTACTGTATGTGTATGTGTATGACATTTATTTTCCATCAAATCACAGATCTTTGATCCTCCATCAATGTGCATCTTGGCATGAACCGGTTTCTCCAATGAGATTGCCTGACCTGTAAAGCACACTTGCATTGCAAAGCTAGCTCATACACGTGATCCCATGATTTATTTATTTCTAATTACTCGTATCTCTAGCTATAGATAGAGGTTGAGCACAACCCATGTTTTTTTTTGCAATAGCATTGATGCGTTCCTTCAAACGATCGCATAGCGAACACGTGCTCTGTTTTAAATGTAGTGACCATTGGAGTAAACATTGTTGTGGTAATTTAAAAAAATAATTTTTTTTTTTTCTTCAATGAGATTGCCTGACGTGGAAAGCAGCTACCTCATCCATGGGATCCCATGTTTTATTTTTATTTATTTTTATTCATAAATACTTGTAAAAATATATATGTGCATCGCATCCCAGATTTTTTATCCTCTTCACGCCCGCCCTATAGCCGAATAACGGCCGTAGAGCAGGCGCTTTCGTCCGGGTGGCCATCCCTGGATGTCCTGTTGTTTACTTCCGCAATGCACGCCGCCGCGGGCGCGCATCTGGGAAGTTCTGTGTTTGCTGTGTCCCCGGGGACAGGCAAACACAGATCGCTGTAAACGGCCAATCACAGCGGCCGTTTACAGTGTCCAATGGGAGATGATCTCATATGTAAACAGATGAGATCATCTCTCAGCGCCGCTCTCCCTCCTCACACAGACAGAGTGTGAGAAGGGAGAGATGAACGGCTGCAGCGGCGTCAGTGTAAAAATAAAATAAAAGTGCCATCCAGCCCCAGTGCCACCTGTTAGTGCTATCTGTCCCCAGTGCCACCTGTTGTCAGTGCCATTTGTCATCAGTGCCATCTGTCATCAGTGCCACGTGTCATCAGTGCCACATAGTGCCATCTGTCATCAGTGCCCCGTATTAGTGTCATCTGTCATCAGTGCCACTTGTCAGTGTCACTTGCCATCAATGCCACTTATCAGTGCCATCTGTCATCAGTGCCACATATTAGTGCCACGTGTCTTCAGTGCCACGTATTAGTGCCACGTGTCATTGTCCTGGTGCTCCAGGGCATTCAAAAGTGTAATAAGTAGTCAACAAGTTAGATGTGTAATTTATGCTCCTAGAACACGTGATGGCGCTCCCTGCATGTTGGGCCTCTCTATGTGGCCAGGCTGTGAAAAAGCCCCACACATGTGGTATTGTAATACTCAGGAGGAGTAGCAGAATTTTTTTGGGGGTGTCATTTGTGGTATACACATGCCATGTGAGAGAAATAACCTATTACAATGACAATTTTGTGGAGAAAAAAAAAATGAAAAATCTTAATTTTGCAAAGAATTGTGGGAAAAAAATGACAACATCAAAAAGCTCACCATGCCTCTTACTAAATACCTTGGAATGTCTACTTTCCAAAAAGGGGTCATTTGGGGGGTATTTGTACTTTCCTGACTTGTTCGGGTCACAAGAAGCGAGATAGGCCACCAGTACATCAGATGTGATCAATTTTGTGCGATTCGAACCACAGCTTGTAGACTCTCTAAAGCCGCGTACACACGGGCGGACTGTCTGGCCTACTTAGTCCGCCGAAACACATTTCAGCGGACAGTCCGCTCGTGTGTGGGCTTCAGCGGACTTTTTCAGCGTGCAGTCTGGCAGACTAAGTATTTCAGAATTTCCGTAATACTGTCCGTCGTACTCGCATTTCGGCGGACAGTATGGCCGTGTGTGTGCCAGTCCGCCGTACTTTTGAAATGAGCGGACTTTTCCCGCCCGGAGAAAAGTCCGCTCATTTCGAGCGGGTATCCAGGTAGGCGGGGCCCGCGAAGGAGAAGTCGCTGGCCCCGCCGCCTGGTATGGACTTAAAGGGGACCCCCAATGCCGAAAAAAATCGGCGTGGGGGTCCCCCCCAAGTCCACAACAGACCCTTGTCCGAGCATGCTACCCGGCCGGCCAGGAAAGGGGGGCGAGCGAGCGCCCCCCCTCCTGAGCCGTACCAGGCCGCGTGCCCTCAACATGGGGGGGCCACGCGGCCCCCCCACCCCAAAGCACCTTGTCCCCATGTTGATGAGGACAAGGGCCTCTTCCCAACAACCCTGGCCGTTGGTTGTCGGGGTCTGCGGGCGGGGGGCTTATCGGAATCCGGGAGCCCCCTTTAATAAGGGGGCACCGGATACCGGCCCCCCACCCTATGTGAATGAGTATGGGGTACAATGTACCCCTACCCATTCACCTGTAAAATAAAAGTACAAAAAAAAACACAACACACGAGATAAAATACTTTATTGCACAGCTCCGGGGGACTTCCGTCTTCGGGGGTCTTCTCGCCGGACTCCTCCGCTATCTTCTTGTAGCTCTTTTGCTAGCGGAGGAGTCCGGCTTTCTTCCTCGCCGCCGGCCTCTTCTCCCGACTTCGGGGGTCTTGTCCCCCTCTTCGGTTCTTCTGCCGGGCCACCGCGCCTTCTTATAGCTCTTTTACAGGCGGTGGCCCGGTCTTCTGTCGCCGCCGTCGCCGCCCCCTTCCCCAAGGCACCCCCCATGTTGAGGGCACGCGGCCTGGTACGGCTCAGGAGGGGGGGCGCTCGCTCGCCCCCCCTTTCCTGGCCGGCCGGGTAGCGTGCTCGGACAAGGGTCTGTTGTGGACTTGGGGGGACCCCCACACCGATTTTTTTCGGCGTTGGGGTTCCCCTTTAAGTCCATTCCAGGCGGCGGGGTCAGCGACGTCTCCTTCGCGGGCCCCGCCTACCTGGAGACGCGCTCGAAATGAGCGGACTTTCCTCCGCGTGTGTGGGCGAGTCCGTTCATTTCAAAAGTAGGGCGGATAGTATGGCGGACTTAGTACGCCGTATTAGTCCGCTCAAAAAGTGGTGTGTGTGGTCAAGTCCATTCATTCGAAAGTATGACGGACTGTCCGTCGGATTGTCTGACGGACTAAGTTGGCCAGACAGTCCGCCCGTGTGTACGCGGCTTAACTTTCACAAAGACCAAATAATATCCACTAATTTGGGTTATTTTTACCAAAGATATGTAGCAGTATAAATTGTGGCCAAAATTTATGAAGAAAAATTAATAATTTGCATAATTCTGTCACAGAAACAAAGAAATATGCGTTTTTTTTTTCAAAATTTTCAGTCTTTTTTCATTTATAGCGCAAAAAATAAAAACCCCAGAGGTGATCAAATACCACCAAAAGAAAGCTCTATTTGTGGGGAAAAAAGGACAAAAAATTCATTTGGGTACAGTGTTGCATGACTGAGTTATTGTCATTCAAAGTGTGAGAGCACCGAAAGCTGAAAATTGGTCTGGGCAGGAAGGGTGTTCAAGTGCCCAGTAAGCAAGTGGTTAAATAGCATCAATGTGTTCCTTCAAACGGTGACATACTTGCTCTGTTTTAAACGGTGCGTCCGTTGGAGTAAACGTTTACATCATTTACAAAAGCAGGGTCATGATGGCAAAACCATTTTCGCCAATGAGATTGCCGGACATGGCAATCACCCTTGCACTGCACAGTTATGGGTTATTTATTTGCAAGTACATGTAAATATATGTAGATGTGACTTCAAAGGCCTGATTTTTGAAAAAGCGTCGATACATTGCTTCAAACAATTGCATAGCACAATATGTGCTCTGTTTTAAAGGGTGCGACCATTGGCGTAAACATCGTTGCGGTATTTCCCAAATCTGGGTCGCAACGGCAAAACTGTTTTCTTCAATGAGATTGCCTGCCACGGAAAGCACCCTTGCACTGCACAGCCACCTCATACACAGGATTCCCTGTTTTATTTATTTATGTATTTAGAATTCCTTGTAAATAGATGTAGATGTTCATTCAAAGGTCAGATTTTTTTAAATAGCGTTGGTACGTTGCTTCAAAGAATCGCATAGTAGAACACGTGCTCTGTTTTAAAGGGCGCAACCATTGGAGTAAACATCGTTGCGTTATTTCCCAAATCTGGGTCGCATCGGCAAAGCTGTTTTCTCCAATGAGATTGCCTGCCACGGAAAGCACTTTTGCGCTGCACAGCCACCTCATACACGGGATTCCCTGTTTTATTTATTTATGTATTTAGAATTCCTTGTAAATAGATGTAGATGTTCATTCAAAGGTCAGATTTTTTTTAAATAGCGTTGGTACGTTGCTTCAAAGAATCACATAGCAGAACACGTGCTCTGTTTTAAAGGGCGCAACCATTGGAGTAAACATTGTTGCGTTATTTCCCAAATCTGGGCCGCATCAGCAAAGCTGTTTTCTCCAATGAGATTGCCTGCCACGGAAAGCACCCTTGCGCTGCACAGCCACCTCATACACGGAATTCCCTGTTTTATTTTTTAGAATTCCTTGTAAATAGATGTAGATGTTCATTCAAAGGTCAGATTTTTTAAAATAGCGTTGGTACGTTGCTTCAAAGAATCGCATAGCAGAACACGTGCTCTGTTTTAAAGGGCACCACCATTGGAGTAAACATCGTTGCGTTATTTGCCAAATCTGGGTCGCATCTGCAAAGCTGTTTTCTCCAATGAGATTGCCTGCCACCTCATACACGGGATTCCCTGTTTTATTTATTTATTAATTTATTTAGAATTCCTTGTAAATAGATATAGATGTTCATTCAAAGGGTAGATTTTTAGACATAGCGTTGATACGTTGCTTCAAAGAATCGCGAAGCAGAACGCTTGCTCTGTTTTAAAGGGTGCCACCATTGGAGTAAACATTGTTGCGTAATTTCCCAAATCTGGGTCGCAGCGCAACAGTTGAGTAAACATTTTTGTTGCTATTTCAAAAATCTGGCTTCCACAGCACAGCTGCCTCATCCATGGGATCCCTTGGATTTTTTTGTTTTTAAAGGGTTTTAGAGTAAAGACTGTTGGGGTATTTTTAAATTCTGGCTTGCTCCCGGCAAAACTTTTTGCTCTAATGAGATCGCCTGACGCGGGAAGCGCCCTTGCACTGCACAGGTACCTCATCTAAGTGTGTGTGTGTGTATTTATTTATTTCATCGCAAACCATCGCATATCATGGATTAAATATTGGAGAACTGCTGTCAAGGAAGAATGGTAAGAGGGCATTGATAAGCATGCCATATGGGTATGGGCAGACCCTGAACAGCTATTTGGCACTACTATTATTGCTCTATGTAGCATTGGTGGAGAGGGAAAATATCTGCAGTGATATCAATGTGCCATGGCTATATATATATATATATATATATATATATATATATATATATATATATACATAAATATATATCCAATTGAGATTTGGGGTGCACACAGCAATGTTCGGGGGCGGGGGGCAGGTGTGATGCAGAAAATAACACCCTTTCAATGGGTGTTGCCATTGAGCATCAGCCCAGAGTGATGTGAGCAGAACCCCCAGGTGGCGTGGCCATCCTTGTGCTGGGCCTGGCCTTTCAGCAGAACCCCAGTGGGCGTGGCCTGCGAGTAGACCCCCCAGTTGGTGTTGCCATCATTGTGGTGGGTGTTGCCTTCAAGCATAACCCCCAGGGAGCGTAGCCAACATCGTGTTTAGCGTGGCCTATGAGTAGAACCCCAGGGGCGTGGCCATCCTTGTGGTGGGCATGGCCTTACAGCAGAACCGCCAGGGAGCGTGGCCTGTGAGTAGAGACCCACAGGGGCTGTGGCCACCCGTGTGGTGTGTGTGGCCTTTAAAGCGGAGGTCCACCCTAATTAACAGTCCTAGGTCTATGTGATCCCCCCTTCCCTAATCGCTAGGTAACCCCCTTACCTTTCTGCTGTCTTCTTCTGTTTTCTTCTTCTTTCAAATTTTCTGCCTCTGGAGATTCCGGAAAGGGGCGGAGCCGCTGCGGAAATGGGCGGGGCTTCAGCGGAAGGTCACTTCTTCCTGTTGGCCGCAGGGGCTCCTGGGATCGTTGTTTTTATTTCCCAGGAGTCTGTGCGGCGCCCAGGCTCGAGATCTCGCGCGAGGATGAGAAGGGAAGTGACATCATCGCGACACCCACGT